>NW_028297098.1:12605368-12733498 GCF_055798465.1 Pogonomyrmex barbatus
TTTAGAATAAAGATAAATTTTAATAAAAAAGAAAGACATTTATAAATACATTCATGTATAATTAGAGAATTATTACTTACGAAAGAATTAGAGATTTCTGTAAATCTTTTAACATTTGCTACATTATTTAAATTTTTCCTAAGATCATTCTCTACTTCTTTTTGTGTTTTAATCTGAAAAATTCAAGATTATCAAGTAAGATGTCAGTGTTTCTCCAATGATTTAAGATACATAAAAAAGTAACTACTTACAATATTTTCTAGTTCCATTATTTTCTTTTTCAGTTCCATGCTATCTTTATTGTGACACTGTCTATAATTATCTGCCTTAGTTCGTACAGCACTCAATTCCTTTTCCATGGATTGAATATTATTTTTTAAAAAGTTATTTGCTTCTTGCTTACATATGGCCTATATAAATGGCATGTACAAAGCAATACATCTTCCAATAAAATATTTAACAAATGATATTTTATAACAAATGATATTTTACTTACCTCATGCTGTAACATTCTAATTTGATCTTCCAAATCAGTTATACGATTTTTCCATTTATTCAATCTTTCATCGTACTTTATCTGACATGTTTGCTATAAACATAAAACATAAAAATTTATCAATAGACGATTTGTACAGGTTATATATATGTATATTATTAATTAAATTTAAAAATCCACGCATTTGATTTCTTACCTGGATCATATTAAGTTTTAAATCATCGTATTCTTTTCTTAATTTGTGTAAATCTTCTTTCGTTTTTATAATATCATTTATTTCCTGTAAACAATATTTATATATAAATATATTATGAATAGAAAAGAAAACATTTATATATTTATGTGCAATGATTACAATAGCTTTATTACCTGATTATCAAAGATACAATGAGAGGACTCTTCCTACAAAATATAAGGAAAATATTCTAAATAAAGAAATGATTTAGATTGATTTTAATAAGCTGGACAAATTTTTTTTCTTTTAAAAAAAAATAAAACTTAGATTTTGTGATTAATCTAATAAATACAAGTTACAAATAATAACCTTTTCTTCTTGTTTTATAGAAAGAAATGTTTCTAATACATCTTGCATTTTTGTATGTGCACAATCGACTTCTTCTTCGAATTTAGCTAATCTGCTTTCCCTCTCACAGAACGTTGTTTTCGCGATTTCATTATTCAACAACTGTGTAGAGATAATTGTTCGATTGAAAATGTATACAAAAGATAATATTGTTTATCTTCACAGATTTTTTAAGGTACTTACCACTTCACCAGTTTTTTTCTGTAAATCCTTTAAAGAACTATCTATGGTACATAGTTGACTTCTTAATCCTTTTAGGATTGACGTCATACAACCACCCTAAAAGATGATATTTACATAATACGCATATGTAGTACATATGTGTATTATTATACTATACATAATTAAAATATCAAAGTTAACAGCTTTTTCTTTTGACTTCTTTCTGAACCAACCTGAGTTTGAAACAGTTGCAAATTAATCAATATTTGTTCAACTTCCTCCATTGCCATAGTTAGTAAATCATTGTTAATGAATGCTTCTGTATAATCTGACTCATTATATCCCTAAAATTCATTTTACACTTTATATGAAATGACGAAATGATTGATAAAATGTTCAAAATAGCTATGTAATAAATACTTTTTGTACCTGTATATTTCTCTGCATACCATTAATACAACGAGACAATTCCAATTGAGCATGATTAATATCATTCTTTATATCCTTCAATTTAAGATTACCATTCATGATTCTTTCACTGTGCCTCAGTCTCTCCTCTTCCTAAATGATAAAGAAATGGTTTTCAATTTTAAATTAATAAAAATAATTGCAATTATAAATCAATTTAAAACAGAACCATTTTATGAGCTAATTTTAATGATATCTATAATATGAGAGAAATGTAGATCTTAATATATTATATATAAATATTACCTGTAATTCTAGCCTGTTAATTGCTTCTATTAGTCCTTCTCGCGTTCTTGTCAAGTAGCTTTGTACATTAATAACCATTTTGCTTAATTCTTCATACTGAAAATATTAAATTAATATCAATCGTTTATCTTCTCACGACTATTGAAACTTTATTTATTGATCCGGAACATACATTCTGATGTCGTGAGTTAAATGTCGAAATAACAGTGCTTATCTCTTCGCGAATATCTTCTGTTGCTGCTTGAGCTTCCACAGTGCATACTCTAAATTCTTCCATCAATTTGAACTGCCGTGCGTTGTTTACGTTTGACTGGAAAAAATATATTAATTAATTTTATGATATATGTGATAAAAATAAAATTGATATTAAAATGTGTAATCTTACTTTAATATTCTTAGGATTCCCGCACACACAATGATTTTCTTCTTTTTTTATCTACAATAAAAATAAACACAATATGATTGAAATAAATCTAATGATATCTCTGATTATCTTTATGTGTATATGCGCGAAATAATGAATAAAAACAAAACAAATTTTATTCGCGGATACATCATACACATACCATGCGATCAAAAGCAATAATTTCCTTTTCTCTTTCTGAATACATTTTAGTAATAATTTCAATGCAATTGAACAATTTATCTGACATGCTACTTGTACAAAGTCTGTTTTGATTTGTGCAATTATTAGATGCAATACAATCATCCACCTGAAAAAATATATTAGTTCGGAGAAATTTTATGCTATTTGCTATAATGATTTAGTTTAAAATAATAATAAATCAGTGTTCTGTTACAATATTTATTTTTATTCTATTACAATTCTAAAAAATAATAAATATTACAATTCTAAAATATTTTACCTCATCTTTGGTACTCAATTTATCTACAAATTTCCCTAGTTCAAACTTTAAATCCGATAAAATTTCACATTCTTTTTGCACATGCATTTTTGTACTATTCAGGAATAATATAAATTCATCCTGAAAAGATGTTTAAATAATATAAATACATACATATTTTCAGAATATACATTCACATAAATGAAAACATTCTTCTTTAAATATACATTTAAAAATATAATATGTAATATTGTATAAACGAACCTTTTTATAATGCGAGATATTTGCCGAAGGTAGAAAACATTTCTAAAAAAACAAGATATTATTTTAATATAATATCACATTACATATGTTTATTTGATATATTTGATTTGACTAACCTCCGAGAAATTATTTGTGTTGATATGAACTTTTTGAGAAGTATCCTGAAATTAAATAAAAAAAGAAAATAAATATATATCAGTGAAGTTATAACATATATTATTATTATTTATTTCTTAATTTTTCTTGTTTATATCTTAAATATGACAATAGACATATGACATAAAGATAATTTGATTAAAATTTATTATGTTAATGTTATGTAAGCGAGGCAATCATGTTGACATATAACTTATTATTTTTCACAAGTATTATATAAAATTTACTAGATTATTTTTCAAATATATATATATAAATTACAGATCATAAATGTACATGAATTTCTAATGTATTTATTTATCAAAGATTTAAAAATTTAGAAATTAATTTATGAAACTGTTTTATTATCAGATTGTAATAGATGTTTGCATTTACCTTATTTAATTTTAGAAAATTTTAGAAAACCAGACAATGCCAACTTTCATAGGAAAGAATTACAATATAAAATTTTAAGCCATTTTATCAAGACATTATAATGCAACTATTTACATTTAAATCCAATCCATTTTATTTCAGGATTAAATCATACTATCTTGAAAATATCTGATGGAATAAATATATTTATCATGATTCAATCTTGTAAATTGTTATCTTTACACGGAGGTGACAATTTTCTAGCAGTCTGTAGAATTTTCCTATCAATATTCTTTACATATTTGTATCGACTAGCTTGAATATCTATGCGATGTCGGGAATGATTCTGTAAACTTAGCAATCTATTCTGTAACTTTGCATTAGTCATAGATAAATTTTGTTTGCTATAGTCTAATAAATTTTCAGAGCTGTTGTGCAAATATGCAAGATTATTCTTTCGCTGTGTGGACACGTGTAAGACGTTTGGCATTGGAAATTGCTCAGAGAATTCATGAGATGATTTTATTTTAGTGATAGCAGCGATACGATCGTGAAAATTATATTTGCGAGGATGGAGGACAGGTAAGATCTTCTACAAACGTAAAATATTGTAAGTTATATTGAAAATTTGATAAATTTATGTTATACCTCTAGTGTCGTTTGTTTCAATCCTTTACGCATTTCCTTAATCAAGTCATCCTTTAAATGATTTCCGATATTGGCATGATAATTTTGTTTTTCCAATGCCATAATCTCCGCTGTCAGTATATCTTTTGTTTCTGCAGCTTCCTGAAACCAATAAAAATATATAACTGAAAATAATTTAAATAAATTAATTCATTATGATTATATAAATAAAATTTATATTAATACATTTATATTAAATAAAATAAAATTTATATTAATAAATTTATATAAAATAAAATAAAATTTATATTAATAACATGGATTATACAAAGCAAGTATTTTTTTAATGTAATAAACTAACTTTTTCGAGGTGAGCTACTTTGTCTTCCAATTGTTGTATTTTTTTACATTTTTCCTCCAGTTGCAGTTGTAAATTAATTGTGTCAACATTATTTTCATAAGTATACACCATAAGTTTGGATTCAACATCCTGGAGTTGTCGATGTAAGTTTTTGTTCTCCCTATCTTTTGCATCTAGTACACTTTCCAGAATGTCAGGTATTAAGATAATCTGAACAGCAATATAGATTTTAAAAGACTCCTTCAATCTTTGATATTGACACATGTGAGCTACATATTTTTTATCTTGCAAAATGTAAAGTTTAGAATATGTATTATAGGCCGATTGAAAAATGGTTAGTACAAAACAATTCTTTACTTTTCCTAATTTTTATATATGTTGCAACATGATTGCCTCCAAAAAAATTCTAACAGAAATCAATATCTTAAATGATCACATTTTTAAAATAAATTTCTATTGATAATTGATATTGAAAAATATACTTACATTACAATCTTGATCGGAAGTCACTGCCAATGGGTGACTAATAACTTGATTTGTTTGTTTAGCATGCTCTTTGAGCTTCTCGCAAAAGCACTGAAGTTTAGAAACATATTTCTTTATAGTATCATCTTTTAGTGATAATTCTGTCATTAGATCAGCTATTTTTCCTTCCGTTTCCAACTGAGATCTGAAAAATATATGTTTATATACTAAACAAAAATAAATATATGTAAAAACTTAGTAAAAGAAGATATAAAGACGATATAATAAAAAAAGTTAATTTCTCTTTATACAAATACGACACACAAAGATTTAAAAATAAATACTTCATAATTTGTAACCAAATAATTAAATTTTAAATTCTATTATATATAACATTATATACATATCATTAGAGTATCATTCATTACTATAAATATTAAATAAAAAATTACTATTATTATTCTATAACAAAACGATAGATATTGATTTTACATTTTAATATAAATGTAATAATTCTCATATCAATGTTTTACAAATAATATTAAGATAACATTAATAATATTAAGATTTTACATATATCTTACCTGATCATTTTTCTTTCATTTTCCTGAAGTTGTTCTACTTGCAAATTCAAGGATTTTATATGATCGATATCTGTCTGTTCCTGATTTAAAGATATATCATTAAATGTAATAGTAAAATATTGTAATAAATACACATTAATAAATAAAAAATTTCTCGAAAATACAATACTCTGTTTGAATGGGACCGTTGATAATTTATTCAATATGGATATATGCATATGTATATATACGACAATTAAATTTAATAAAGGATGTAGGGAGAAAAAATTTCTGGCTTATATGGTAAATGTGCGTTATGAGCAACATATTACATGCTTTTGCTTAACACATAATTTGGTGTCTGAAATCTGCGATGTTCTATATCTAAAACAAGTCTGAGTTTTTTGGCTGCATTTACACACATATTTACCTGGTCACAGATGCAACTATAATGGTAAAAGAAATTTCGTTATTTAAACTCTTTATCATAATTTAAAAACAAAAAATATAAAATGTTATATGTGCATCAGTAGATAATAGTAAACTTACTCTGGAACTGGAATATCTTCAGGATGAATCTCAAAGAATGTGATACCCTCGAGACTCCAAACATTCTGCCGAGACGCACGACGAATCACCTCTAACAATCCTCTGATATCACTTTGTAGATACTCTATTTTTTGTTGTAGATACTCCTCATCTTTTTCCAATTGACTGACACGATTTGAAAGAGTATTTAAAGCCTATGCAGAAACAATTAATTATATTACAAGATTACTAAGAGATGAGAAAATTTGACAAAACTAAATGATCTCTTACCTTTTCCGAATAATCAGATCTTGTTAAATTGTTTACAACCATCTGTGATGACTGTTTTAATTTCTCTTCTAGCAACTTGACTCTACTACATGCAGCCTGTTCCAGATCCTCTACAGTTTGCACCAACATTGCATTTTGCTCTCCCACATCCTTGATCCAATCGCTCATTACTTGTAGTTTCATCTATAAAGCAATCTTTTGACATGTCAAATGCAAACAGAATAATAGTTACTAAGTTGCAATATCAACAAATTTAAATATTGCACGAAAGAAATAGAGGCAGACTCAACAAACGAAATGGTAAGAAAAATCCCACATAGTGATGGCGTGAAACAGAAACTGATGATGCTTACGGAGACCCGATCGGACTCGCCGCTGGATTCTCGGTCGATCTTTTCGATGCGGCTCTCGTACAGCTTGCGAAACTCATCGAGGATACGTAAACTTTTGGTTTCGCCGCAGGATTCGCCAGTGCCCACGTCGATCGCTCGGCAATTCTGATCCTGTTTAACCAACGAGACGTCATTCACGTCTGTAGTGCTCGACAGACTGGCGCTGACCGAGTGCATCGCTTCTCGTGACAGCGATCCTGTGGGATCGTCGACCGTAAGTTTGACGGATTTCAAGTCTGTTGAAGTCTCCCTACACCCGTTCCGACGAAAAATCTCTCTCGCCTCGACGCAAATGTCAACACGCTATCTCGCCATTTTAGCGATCGCAACGTCGCTCAAGACGTTGACGGAGGTGAAAAGTGCAATCCAGGAGGCCACAGATAACAAGCGTAACAAGAAGGGCGCGATCATTGGCCTGTGCTCCTTTTAGCTGTACTACTTATATTTTTTTTCTTTTTAGAATCATGCAAGAAATTCAGTTAAAAAAACTATTTAAAAAAAATTGAAATTAAAATTTAAAAGATTTTGGTTTAAAAGTTTTTTAAATTCACATTTAATTAATTATTAGCATTATCGATTATTATAAATATTATATTGTAAATATTCAATCTGATATAAATGTTTGAATAATTTAATGTAGAATTGTGCGTAAACGATGTAACTATATAAACTATGTAAACTGTGTATAAAATATTATCTATATAAACCATAATTTATGGATTATAGAAGATTTATATTTTGTTTATATATAATACATTTTATTTATAATATATATATATATATACATATGTATAATATGTACAATAAACATATGATATGAAATTAATTGGAAATATAATAAAGTGACGATGCTTTTATTTGAAAGTGAATAATAAAAATATAATGAAAATTTGTTACATCATCTACTATAATCTTTTTAATAATTAATTATAAATTTTTAAATATATATTTATATATTTTTATTATACCCTAAAATGAGATATATATATATGTATTCTATTTTAAAATTTTGTTTTTTTCCGTATTGCATTGTCCAATTTACAATAATTTACATGTCTGTAAAATAGGTTCGTGTAAACATCACATAAATAATGCGTAAAAAAATCCGTGTAAACGTAATCTTGAAATCACAATTTTGATTTTAATGCATTATTAATTTCATTCGCTTTATTATACATGTCACCGACTAGATATCGTGACCAACCATATCGATGCGCCGACGGACATTCGCGCACCGCAAGGCGGCGTGCGATGCAACGTGGCGCAATATGCGCGGTAATGAGGCTGGCGCAGGAGGGCGCAGGATCAGGTCGCGTCGCGGTTGGTCGTAGTTCGTCGAGCGCGTTCGCGGGATTCGAGTGCGCGAGCCTGTGCGAACCGGATAGACGCGCGATGAGAATGGGATTGCGATGGTACGACAATGAATCGCGTTGCGTATCGCGATCGCGGCCGACCGCGTAGCTGCTCGAGTGCGATTATAGAGCCGGAGGCGGACTTGACCGGCGCGAATACAGTGTCGAGGCGTTGCCACCTCGCTCTCTGACGAATCGTGGGACGAATCGTCGTCCTTCCGGTGAGAAAGAGAGGGCAGGAGGGAAGGAGAGAGAGAGAGAGAGAGAAAGAAAGAAAGAAAGAAATAGGGAGCTGCTCCTCTGCTTCCTCTCCTCGCCGGAGAACAAGACGCGAGGAGACCTCCGTCGCGCGAGCTGCTTTTTTTGGCGAGCATCGCCGAAATGAGCCAGACGAGCCGCGGGCGAGCGAATCGCATCACCAATCGTACGAACGGCCCCGTCAGCTGATCGTTTATCGCACAACGAAATGTGAGGTAGCGAGCATTGCTTACCTACCTACCTACCTATCTATCTATCTACTTACCTACCTACCTACCTACCTACCTACCTACCTACCTGTCTATCTACCTACCTACCTATCTACTTACTTATCTATCCACCTATCTATCTATTACTTAACTATCCAACTACCTAACATCGAGCAAGAAGCGTGCCGCTTCGCGCATCGCGGCTTCAATTCACCGCGCGGCCAGCCATCCCCCTCGCGTGCAAATTGAGACTAAGCGTGATCTCGCGCGCGCGCGAAGTGCGGGAAGAGCGGGGCACTTAGCCGGGGCACTGGCCGGTATAGAGTTTACATGGAAACATGGGGAACAAGAATAGCTGTTGCGTCTACTCCAGTCCACAGGTTGGTCGCAAGGAGGTCGGGTCTGAGTGCGCCACGCGTAACCTGGAGGAACACCTGCCGGAAGGCGGGATTAGCGTTAATAATTTGCAACATATCAGTGAACGTGAACCGGAGGACTGGGACTCGGATCCGTCGTTACACCCGTGCGCGGGAACTATATTTATGGAGCGTTCCAAACAAGCTATTGAAAGTGGGTATTGATTTGGGGGATGTCGCGAGAAAAAAGTTTCAGGTCCCTGCGATAATAAATACTTGATCTCACTCTGTGTCTTTTCTAGATGGCATGGTAAGGAAGAAGAGTCAACATCAAATAGCAGACACAAGGCCTTTGAAGAAGAGTAGCAGCTGCAGTACAATATACCTAGATGACAGCACGGTTTCACAACCTAACTTAAAAAATACCGTCAAATGCGTTGCCTTAGCCGTTTATTATCATATTAAGAATAGAACTTCGCAGCGACAGATTGATATATTTGATGAGAAACTACATCCATTAACGGTAATACGTCAAAGAAATACTATTTGGTCAACTACCTTGATAGATCCAACGATCTGCCTCTATCTCTTTTTCTATATGTTCTTATGTATCTTCGTGCCTGCTCTATTCTCACTTAATATCAACTGCATGATTAGAGAAAGATTCTCAAGACCTTTCCTTGTATGATATGTCATGGAGTAACGCTTGAATAGTCAATCTACCTTTTAGAGGGATGGTGTTTCAGAGGATTACGACAAGCATAATCCAGAGCATAAGCAGATATATAAATTTATAAGGACTTTGTTTAACGCCGCTCAGCTCACTGCTGAATGTGCCATCATAACGTTGGTTTATCTCGAACGCCTACTTACTTATGCGGAGATCGACATAACACCCGCTAACTGGAAACGTATAGTATTGGGAGCTATTCTATTAGCATCTAAAGTCTGGGACGATCAGGCAGTGTGGAATGTGGATTACTGTCAAATTTTAAAGGATATCACAGTGGAAGATATGTAAGTCTTTTTTTTATATTTAGATTGTATATTTGTTGATTTCAAGAAGATAAAATGAACCGAAACCAATAAAGAATAGAAATGTAAACACAGTTATCATATCATTTAACCATATTAATTATTTATTTACTAATTTGATGATTTCTAACTAGGAACGAATTAGAGAGACAATTCTTGGAGATGTTGCAATTCAACATAAATGTTCCTTCGAGTGTGTATGCCAAATATTACTTCGATCTTCGTACACTTGCGGAAGCGAACGAATTAACATTCCCTAGCGAACCGCTTAGTAAGGAAAAGGCGCAAAAGCTAGAAGCTATGTCCAGAGTTTATGAAGATAAGGTCACAGCCGAAGCCTTACGTACCGGTATTAAAAAGTGGTCCAGCTTAGACAATGTATGCATAGGCGGACCTAGACGTAGCATCGCTATTTTATCTTAAACATATATGTATGGATATAGGTGGATATAAACACAGACAGCAGTGATTACTGCTCAGATTTTAAATGGAGGTACGTGAATTTTTATAGAGACATTATTGTTATCGATCAATTTTAATGATTCTTTTTCAAAGAGATTACGTTTGGATGTACCGAACATTTGTGTTATACCTCTGTTTAATTATTGTGGAATATTTGATGTATTATATACATCTTGAAAAACTGTTTTTATATATAAATATATGTATTGTCCAAGCTAGATTAAAAATATCGCATATATCAATGTATATGTATACAATTAAGTTGTATAATGAAAGAACTTCCATCACGAGTATGGTTTGCAATAACAATTTTAACTGTAATTATTATACATATACACTAAAATTTCGACAGTTCATTAGACAATTCGTCTGATGCATTATTCTTGTTATTTGCATTCAAGAATCATGAGTCAATTCCGATAAAAAGTAATTTCAATTTTGACCTTCTTTATGGAGCAATTATCAACTGCTTTGATTAATCATTTGTTACTAATTACGGACATCTATAAATATTAATCTTATTTGTCAATAAATATAAATATAATTCTGTTGATTGTGCAAAGATTCCTACTATCTGGGACCTTATAATGTGGATATAACGAAGAATGTAAGGCGTATTGACGAAACAAAGGATGAGAGAGAGAGAAAGAGAAAAAGTTTTAGTCGTAGCATTATCTGTACTGTCCTTATGGGAGAAAATAACTTGTGATATATATTAGTCAACTATTCATTATCCAAAGCATTTTATATATTGACTGAATTTAATAAGAATCAAACTTACGGCTGATTTACTAATAACATTTTAAAAAGCGAAAATATTCAGCGTGCTTCAAATTAAAGATTATCAGTTTCTTAGAACGCTACGTAATTTACCAAAATAATAATCCAATTAGAAGTTTGCATGTCAAAGGTATAGAATTGCATGTTATCTTGATGTATCTAAATTATTTTTAAGTATATTAGTATATCTTTTTGATCTTTTGCATGTCTTCTCAGTTTCGTGTACATCGAAAGATCATTATAGAGAAATTATCATGAGTTTAGAATTATTTATTTTTTTTAAACATGTAGTATTCTTTTGTTCTTTTGTTATTTTGATATATCTCTGTACATGCACGCCGTTTATTTGTTTTTATCATTTTGATTTAGAATTATTTAAAGTTTTCTTTAATCATGAATGCACAGCGTAACACAAATTATAAAAGAAAAATTTATCGACACAATTCGATATATCGGATTTGATAGATGATTTATGTATTTTGAATAATAGTACATAGCAAGAACACCATTTACAATAAGTATATTATATAATAGCGTATATATATTAGCAAATCAGCCTTTATAGCTTATTAAGACTAAAGGGCACGATAAATTAGTCTAAATAATTGCTTTTATATGGCGCTACTTCCATGGATTTATAACTTTAGATAATGCGCGAGATAAGGATAAGCCATGATATCAGGGTTGCATCATTTTTCTCTTATAAGATTACTCAGTCTTATAGGATTACTCACTTTGTTAATGATCGAATTTAAAATTCGGTTTATTTCAAACAGGATTATCGAAACTTAAATTTAATTCGATATCAAATCACGTTTGCTCTTTTCATAATGTATACTGCAATATGCATTACTTTCGGATAGTTACTTTCTACAGAGATGCATTGAATAAGTGTTTATCGACGTGTTTGATATAATAAGGAAGCATGAAATGATCGCATTTTTACGACCGTAAATTGCTATAAAGTATTCAAATCTGACAGCTATGTAAAGTCTTCGTTTCGTAAAGCATGCGATTGAATCTTCCAAAGATCATCGAGGAACACGCTCACACTAAAGAGAAAGAAAATAAAGAACATGAAGGTTGTAACATACTCACATTTTACTGTATGACAAGATCGAATTGAAATACCGTTAATATACCGTTAATATAATCGTGTATCATACGTGTTATTAATTAACTTTATGATATAATTTAATATTTTGTATCTACCAGTTAGAACACTTTAAATATAAGATAGTTTTTTATTGTATGACTGGTTATGTCTATAAGAGGAACTAAAGTGTAATCTGAAGTTCTGAAAGTTGGATTTTCAGAATGTGAGGGAAGAGTAATTACAATTTATTATTTTTATATTTTATTACACGAAAGTCAGAGTATTGTCGAATGGTCGAATTTATAATAGAGCGATAAAAAGTCCAATGTATACGTGGGAAGAAACGAAGTAATAACGTACGTTCTCAGCTTTTAATGCTATGTATAGCGTACCGGGATGATAGGCGTGTAATGTAACATATTTGCGATTTCTGTCCATATTACAATCTTTTATTTCGCTGTCCGATAAAAAGTATATTTTTACTGCATTATAGGTAACTACTTACATATGCTATGTATGTCGGAAGTGTTTATACAACTTTAATGAAGCAATTAATACACTGTACGATGCCAAAATGTTAAAATTATATTGTATAGACTATTGCACACTCTCACACACACTCAAATAGACACAAAATGTATACTGCACTGCGATTTTCGTTCATTTTTTATCTCGTCTTGATTCTCCGATAAAACTAGATCTTCGTAAATCTTCACGCGCATGACTATTTTTATAAATAGACATTCATTATAAAGACAATCTTCGAGTCTTATTGCGTCCTGTAAATAAATTGCCGAATTCTCTCGTATAAGATTCGTGAACGTATGTATCATAAATCGTACTATTTCGTTAGTAGTTACCCGTGAGCACACTACGAAACTATCGCGCTTGAAGGCGATATTTCGAAAGGATCGCCTTCGAGTCTTCCATCCTAGCATCTGTATAGATTCCTACAATACTTTAACTCCATGTAATAAGTATTACGTTTTTAACGTATTACAAGATCGATGCTTTTATAATATGAATTTGTGATAAATAGATATACCAATACATTATATAATATCGTTTTGTATATATTTATAAATATCTGCATAAAACACGCCTGTATCTTCTCATTGTAAATTTTATTGTCCGATTACAGAGGCGGATGTTCTAAGGCTATGAGATTTATACTCTATCGCATATTTCGCATTTACTAAAAGATGAAACAACAAGAAATCTCTTTCTCTTACATTTTTTTTTATTCGATATCGGACAAAATGGATGCTTCCGTTTGAATACATAATGCTTTGTTATGGATTATCGCATGCAAGATGACATTCCTTGAAAATGTAAAATATTAATCGCGTGTTTTTAATTTATATTACCTTTCTTGTATTTCATTCGAGGAAGATTTACACAATTCAAAGTGGAAGAAACGGTATATGCACGCGTAGATAGCATGATGTATGACAGTAAAGATGTATAAAACGTGTGCTTTTTTTGCAAAGAAATTATTATTGATAACGATTATACACAGAGAAATACAATTACGTGTTTATTTGACTATGTGTACAATAGTTGTATCGAAACCCGATGACTGTATACACGAACGAGCCATTCTCTTTTCGAAAACCGCCAAATTTCTAAAGGACACGCAATTTTTTACAAAAATAAAATTGTGCCTGAAACAATTTACTTAATCAACATGTATATTTGCATTTTGTATATTATATCCTACGCCAAAACTTTTAATATACATGTATATATGTATAAAACAAATATACATGGAATTTTAATAAACATCTCGTCTCGCAGTACAAAGGTAAAACGAAGAAAGATATCATCAAAAAAGATCAAATTTATAAATATATCTCCAGTTAATAATGTTAAAGTATCAACATAAAAAAGCCACCAGATAAAAGTATTGCAAAGAGATGGCACGATAAATTGCTCTATTCCTTACAGTTAAGATAATAAAAGTAGGAAGTACGTTCTGAATGATTTATTTGACGGTATTAACGTTCATCCGATCGGTAAATACATATTGATATTATATAACGACCCAGTTCCCCACACTTTCGTAATTATACGGCGTAACAGAAGCTCCACTAAAAAGAAAGACGATCGTACTACAAATTCAGTCTAATAGAAACAATGCACAAAGGTCGCGTTCGGGATGTGCACTATTGTTGTTATTCTATCCTCATATAATGAGCGTTAAAGATAGGACAGATAGCGTGCACCTTGAATGCAGCCCAAAAGTACTCTTTAAATCATAGAGATATAAAAACTACATAAACTATACAATAATAACTTGATCAATCAAACACAAAATTTTATATTTATACATCTTGCGTTTCTTGCTCTTTTTCACAGAACAAAAAAAAAAAGAAGATAGCATAGCACGAAAAAGAATAAAATACAGATTATAATCCGTAACAGTCTTCGTACTAATTATCACTGTCATACAAGCCGGCGAAATTGATAACCGACCGTAATGGATAAAAACTATTACTGCATATCGCGCAAATCCTTGGCAAATCCTTCTTTATGGACCTATCGAAAAGAAATTCGTTTGGGGCGAATCGCGATATTGTATTACGTCTTACACGTATGACACATTCATTGTAAGCATTATAATACGAAGAGAAACGTTTACTTTCATCTCCATCTAACTACGGGCGTAGAATCACTGCAGAATATTCAATTGTCCGGTGTTCGTCGCATAAACCATCCCCTGACCCGGTTGCGGCGCCCATCTGATGCAATTCAGACTAACGTAGCCCGTAGCCTCTCGGGTGCTTTGCAACAATTCCCGGATAAGCACCATGCTTTCTCTGTGACGTTTGATGTCCATGTCCAGGTCGTTTCTCATCCGGATCCGCCAGTCTCGGATATGCGGTCTATAAGTGTTGACTGTAACGTTATTCCGTCTCGGAATAGTACTCGTGGAAACATTATCGTCGAGCATCTCGTCGGAGGAATCGTATGCCAACTCCATGGACGGATCTATCGACGAAACATTTTTCTCGTCGTCGGGCTGCTTCTCCATTAGCTTGTAAATCAGAGCCATTGGAAAGGGCCTGGAGGGTACGTGAATCCTGCGTGCCAAACCTACCAAGAGATGTTGTTGCGTAGGCGATATCGAGACAGACACTACTGTTTGATCGATTTTAGTTGAATAAATTTTTTCTCCTAATGTTTCCCACTGCAAACTATAAATGCCTGTAAATCAAAGTAGAAAATTATGTATCTTTAGATTTATAATTTAAATAACACAGTTTTACTTTATGCTGTTTCTTGTAATAAATGATAAAAAAAAAATTGCACGAGAAATAGAAACGCATAAAGAAGAGATTATGTGCAAAGTGTATTTTGTTATATTATTTTAATATACGCTACCCTTTGTGCGAGTTATCTTTTAAAAATATCTCCCTGCACACTAAAGATTATTGGTGCGAAAAAAATATGATACAAGAATAAAAAATAATCCTTTTAAGATAAAAAAGAAAAAACGCTAAGTACGCGTATACTGAAACAGAATTCTTAATATTTTAAAAATATATATATAAAAAAATATTTAAAAACATAGGACTTAACATGCATTCCTCGCTTACCTAATGTAGTTGTCACATTAATACGACCCGATTGCAAAAGCGTTGCCAGCAATTTTCCATCTGTGGATATGTCGATACTAGCATCGTTATGAATCTTGCATTCTCGCACCACGACATTTTTCTCAGCTGAAAAATCATGTTAGTGTGTATAAACATATGCAAAAAGTAAATAACATATACCCGGCAATTTTACTCACGGTCTGTGATATCAGGTATATCACCGTTAGAAAAGTCCCATGCTTGAACACGATAACTCTGAATTTCCAATGCTGGATTGAATGGTATACCCATCATTGGAATATGATGTTCTAACAAATGATTTGATATTAATATTCTTACATATACACTTATATATAATGTATATATATATATATATATATACATTGTGTGTGTGTGTGTGTGTGTGTGTGTGTGTGTGTGTGTACAGGATGTCCCAAAACTCCCGTATTTGGAAAATGCTACGTGATTTTTTTATGCTAAAAGAAACAACTTTTTCCTTTAGCAAAATTGCATGAAAATTGACGAGTAGTTTTTACAGTAAATCAAATTAAAAGTGACAAATGAGTGTGCGTATGTGCGTAGCGGTCAGGGCCGGCGCGCGTTCTTCAGGCCTGGTTACTTAATCTTTGATGATTTCACGTATTGTATTGTTTAAAATATAATACAAGTTAACAAAATAAATATTTGTATTCATCCTTTACGTAACAATTCAATAAAAAAAATTGTCTGATTTCGTAGCATTATCTGGAAATAAAAATAAATGTAAATTATATGGTGTATAAACTGAGCATTCTATTATTTTAATTATTTTTTTATTGTCGTATGCACAATTGCATATAACAATAAAAAAATACTGAATTTAATGAATACTTATTAATTACGTAATCACAAAAAATAAAAAAATTGATTTTTTATAATATCTAAATAATTCGTTAAATTCAGTATATTTTTTTGTTATATACAATTGTGCAGTAATTAAATTAATAGAATGCTCAGTTCATACATCATAGTGTACTTTACATTTATTTTTATTTCGAGATAATGTTACGAAATCAGACAATTTTTTTATTAAATCGTTAAAGGATGAAAACAATACTTATTTTGTTAACTTTTATCATATTTTAAACAATATAGTACGTCAAAGATTAAGTATCAGACTGCAACCGGCCTGACTACCGGCCTGACTACCGGCCTGAAAAACGCGCGCCAGCTCTTGACAGCTATGCACATATGCGCGCTCATTCGTCACTTTTAATCTGATCCACTGTAAAAATTATTCGTCGCAAGCAATTTTGCTAACGGAAAAAGTTATTTCTTTTAGCATAAAGAATCACGTAGTGTACTCCAAATGCGGGAGTTTTGGGACACCCTGTGTGTGTATATATATATATATATATATATATATATATATATATATATATATATATATATATATATCTAAATCTAAAAATTAATTTAAAAATTAATTGTAAACATTAGTTTGCTACAATGTTATATAGGAGGTAACGATTAATATTGATAATTTATGTGAAAAAAATCAAAAAAAAACTAAGAATCAAAACTTTTTTACATAATTTATTCTAAGAACATTTTTCCTAAAAATAAAATTTTAAAAATCGTCATAAGAATTATATTTCTTTGAAATACATGTATCTGTGTATCTTGCAGTAACATAAATTATTCAATGTTACCAAAATCACAATTTGAAAAATTCAGCATTTCAAAAATAGAAAATGTTTAAAGTTATCGAAAATGTTATTTAGATAATTATTCATATAATAAAATATTTTTTTATTTAAAACTTTTGTAAAAAATGTACCAAGATTCCAATAATCATTATCTTCATTTTCTGGCTCTAATCCTCCACTTCCACCACCTCCTCCTCCTCCTCCTCCTCCTCCTCCACCTCCACCACCACTTCCGCCTCCAGCTCCTCCCCCTCCCCCTCTTCCTCCTATTCCTGGTCCTCCTGATCCTCCTTCATTACTTCCTCCTCCTCTTCCTCCTCCTGCTCCTCTGCTGTTATCATCGCCATTATTATTACTGGAATTGGCAGCATTTCCCCCAATTCGTGATCCCATATTAGCTACAAATTCAGTGTACCGAGGTCTCCAAGGCCCAAGCCGATTTCGCCATAATGTCAGGATCGTTGGAGTCAACACCTAATGGAAAAATGGACAATTAAAAATAAGTTATTGAGTCATATAAGATTGATCTTTATCGATCTTTTAAATAAACAACGATCGAATCTATCGTTTTTCAATATAAAGAAATAATAAGAAATTTATGAATGTAATAAAAAAAAATTACTTGTAAAATATAAATGTAAAATATGATTATTCAGTTCATTATAATCACAATTGATTATCGAATCGTAAAAAAAATCGTATAAAATCGTGAATTCACGTTATACCCGGGTTCTATTATTATTCGATTGACTAGCCCAACTTGGTCCTGGCTGATCCGCGGATTCGTTTGTCCGATCGTTGTTCCTATTGTCGGCATTGTGGAGAAAATTATTGATCAAGTACGGCGGAGGCGTATGCGGCGGAGTTGGTGGCGTATTCTGCCTTCTTCGTGGATTACCAGATAGATTATCCAAGTCGTTCACAGGTACGTTGTTCACCTGTAACTCGGGCACATTGAATTCTCGTCGGAGAGACGCACTTTCCCTGCTGTGAGAGAATCTGCGATTGTTATTCGGGTCAGAGTTGCCATATCTGTGCAAAGGTCGTTCAAGTAACGATGAGCACGCGTCCCGTGCGTATTGGAGGAGCCACCGAGATCTCTGATGCGTCGATCTAGCGCTTTGTTCATCTCCCGACGTAATATAAGAAACGTAATTTCTCCAGTTATCAGAATCGGCTTCCTGCGGGCCCCTCGATTCATTGGTGCGCCTCACCGCTGGTTCAGATACTGTGGCATTTCTATAACTTCGTCGATAGTTTTCATTCGCGTTTCGTGATTCATTCGCAGCGTCAATCGTATGATTCTCAACTCCTGCCCTGACCTCTCCGCGATCATCGTTGTCAATCGAGCTGCTACTTTGAATTCTTTCCACGATACTCTGCACCTCTGCCGACAGAGCGTGCTCGGAAATTGACTGTCGATTATCTTCGTTTTGTGCATTATCGTCATAATTATTATCAGCATCATCGCCGTTATCGCTTGGTCTAGCTGCCGTTGGATTATTGGTTTGATTTCCAGACAGACCGCTACTGCTTTGAGCTCCTCGACGATAGCGAAACAACCACTTCAATTGTTCCGCCATAAAGCGGTAACGTCTGTTTCCATGCACTGAGAGAAGCTCCTCCGCATTTGACAATTCACCGCGATTTCTCGGGAATCTGTTTCTGTTGCGTCTTGATACGTTATCGTTTGCGCGATGTTGATCTTCTGTCTGCAGACTATTGTCGACGCTGTTATTGTCACGCGTGTCGCCTCTGTTTTGGTTGTCAACCGACAAATCAGAACTGAAAGGTCCGTACTGACTAGACTCCAGCTCTCGTCTCGTTATTACCAGTTGTGCCAATAATAAATCTGTTAGCTCCAGTGCCAGATGTAACAATACGTACAATTCTATAAGAAAAAAGAAAAAAAAAAAAAAAAAAAAAAAAAAGAAAATTGCTATAACAATTCAACATTCAGTTTTACTTTCAACAAACTCGAATGTGACAATTTCAAAAATTTTTTTTCTATATTTTGTAGAATGGCAAGAATCAATTTTCAAAATTAATGTTCTTGGAAACAAAATTGCGTATAAAAAATTTAATCTTACGAGTTTGTTTTCTCCTTTATTTTACTTTTCAAATTATATCATATTCCGATAATTTTATATAATGAACTTACTATACATCTGTTCATATAGAACATTGCTTTGAGAACCATTTCCTGATCTTGTTACTTCAAAGAATTGGATCAGAGATCTTACCATCAAACCAAGAACTTGTCTGAAACCATATTAATTAATATATATTATTATTATTATTATTATTATTATTATTATTATATACATATTTATTCGCATAACGATTCTTGAATATAATATTCATTTAACGTTTAAAAATAATGTCAAAAATTTTAATATTAATATATTATAATACATGTAACATGTCGCTCTTCCTACCTCGCTCTTAATCTTGTAGCTTCACGAATTTCTTCCATTTCACGATTGTCGTTGTCTCTACTAGTTTCTGATTGGCGATTATTATTATTCAACCTTCTGTTGCTGTTACGAGCCAAGGCTCTTTGCTGTCGAACCAGTGATTCTAGTCGTAAGATCATCTTTTGTAGATATTCAGACGTGTTCGAACCTCGCGTTCTGTCTCGGATATTGATATCCATATCTAAATTGTCGTTATTACTGCTGTCATTATTCTGGGGCGCATTCCTGCGTAAATGCCATGGTCGTCTGACATGCTCGCAATGACGAAATGGATTACGAGCTAATTGAGACCTAAGAATTCGCCTATTACGATGTGACCTCAATGCATTTAAACGTCTGAAAAATAAAATATATTAAACTTAAAAATCTATATATAATTTAATTATTAACATATAAAATTAAAGTTTTTTTTTTTTAAACAAAATTAATTCCTATTTTTATATAAATAGCAATTTACATATAAATCCGAAATTGATTAGTTTCATACTTTTATTAAAGACATAATCTAAAGACATTATCTAATTAACATCTTTAATACAAAATATATTGTTTTTTCAAAATATACACATAAATACCGAAGATATTTCTGTGTTCTACACCCCAATGATCTAAAATTGCCGGTAGGCAAGTCGGGTGATGAGATTGAAGCTCCAGTTTCGTTCGCTGGATGTTGTGTAAAAGGATGAGAGTTGATATTATCTTCGTTATTAGCATTGTTGTTACTAGTCGCGTTACTGGTTGAAGGATAATCGACATTCGAATCCGATGCTCGAGCTGATCTATTGGGACTGGTATGACCAAGACTGCTGACGAAACTCTCGATGCTGGGTAACGGCTCCGAATCCGTCGTCGTTATTGCAGTAACGGCTGGCAGATTCGAGTTAGCTCCGATATTTGATACAACACTGGACATACTGGGTAATTGCACATCGTTGTCGATCGTCAAACTGGAATACGTATGATCGTTCATCGCTCGTGTCTCGGTGACGCGCGAATCGCAATTCTGACAGCGCGAGGTCAGCCGTGCGTACAAACCGTCCAGCATCTCGTTTAATTTGAGACACTGCATTCGTCGTAATTCGGCGTCGCTCGGCAATAGATTTGAAAGACTTATATTAGTGCTCTCCTCGACATTACAAGTGCTGGACATCGGCTCATCTTCGTGATTCCGCTCAAGAAAGCTTCCGGTCACCCCACTCGATGTCGACGGCTGACTCTGATCATACGAGCTCGCATCACGATCGTTCTCGCTGCTTTCTCTCTGATAATTTTCCAGCAGGGCTTTCTTAAAATTTCTCGCTGATTCACTCGGTGAACTTGCAGTCGACGTTGATGGATTGGAATTGACAGCGGTATTTTCCCGTTGTGTTTCTGCTTGATTATTGTTTTGTCTTTCTACGCGGACTGTTACGTGTAACGATCGTATCTGTCGTTGTAGATCTTCCCACATTTTGCGCACTTGACATAATTGAACTATTTCTAAGCGTGCTCTGTAAATGAAAAAAATTATATTAATGAATTATAAATAATTATTTTTGACTGACAAAAAAACGAAAGAAAATAAGTTGTATTGTAGTTGTAATGTGTGTATGTATATATATAAATAGTACATTTTTTGTGTGGAAACAATGTTAAAAGGGTGAGTTTTAATTTTCATGTTTTGGATAATTATAAAAACTATCCAATATTTCTATGAGTTGTGCTTTTGATTAGCGTTAAATTATATCATACTAAAATTTCAATTTCTTTTCTCTTTGTGCAGGATTCTTTGCACTTAAAATATGATCTAGAATATCTAGACAATTTATATCAGCTCTATAAAAATCCTACAACATGCATTATATCATTGACTTACCGGCACAAGCGGTGCATGTTGTCAATATGACGACTAAGTAACTGAATTCCTTGCCGAACTCCCAGCGAACTTTCCCTGGGATCTATATTGTCAGTGCCAAGCATTACCGGATCAACATAGTCGAAATCCGGGTCATCCATGTTACGTTGATCCTGGTTTTGCTGTTGTTGCCTGTTGCTCATTGTTGATGTGCTTTCGGGACTAGCTACAGTAGGCTGATTAAACAATCTCGATAATTCTTCAAATGTTTCATCGGTAAGACCAGATTCAAGCGTCTGAGATTGAGATGGATTATTGCCGACATCGCTAGTAGTGGGTATTTGATTTTGTTCTATTCTTTGGGATTGGTTCTCTCGCAAGCTTCTAAACGGAAATAATGGCGGTTGTTCGTAACGAGTAGGATTCGCAGAGACGGGCGATAACTGATTTCTTTGTTCTCTATTTCTATTGATATTTTGGTCTCCGTCCTCCGAAAGAGGCCTCGGTTGAGTTCGTTCATTCGGTAAGTCGTTAGCATATTCCGAATTCCTACTCGAAGTATGTAGTTGTATCCACCGGCTGGTCCATCGACGAGAGCTCGAATCGGCATTAGAATTCGTATCGTCCGTCATATTTGAATCCGAGTTACTGTTCTCTTCGAGTAGCCAATAACCATTCTCCGAGTCGTCTAATAATACTTGCTGGGTAGCATTATTATTTTCTGTCCGATCTCCATGCAAACCTCGAAGAATCTGCAGAACATCTATCACTCTCCTGAGCAAGGGTGAATTTCTAAATGTTTAAAAATTTCCAATATGTGACATCTTCAAAAATATATGTAAGATATTTAAAATGGCATCTTAAAAAAAATTATTAAAACTTAAAATGTTAGATGAGATACACTCACCCTTGTCTACGATTTAAATCTGGAGACCTCGTTTCTTGTACGTTCCGTGTGACTCTCGTTGTTCTGTTATCCTGAACATTATTATTGGCTTCGTTATTTAAATTATCAGATAAATTGTTCCTATCTGTTTCGTCCACTCTGGAAGAACTAGAAGTTGGCGCTTCTTGATTTTGCGAGCTGTTTGTTCGTTGTGTGACAGATTTGGGTACGTTCGGTTGGAACGCTGAGTGAGTTGAGACCGTGAAGTTGGACGCGCTGTTACGGGACGTTGACGCTCGTGAGTAGCCTTCGTCGCTCGAAGACGAGCTGTCTCCTAGAATAATAAATAGATTTAAGATCAACACGATATTAATCTTATTTCTCTATTATACACATGTAGTTTCAAATAGAATTACCAAAATAAGAGACCATTGGTACAATCGGTCCTAATTTACGTTTTCGCCGTCTTGGCGGTTCATCCTCTGTGCTCAAAGCATCGGATCGTCTTCTCATAGCCCTTCCAGTATTTCTTGACATATTGTTATTCTCACTATTGTTCGTATTGGGCCATACTGTACTACGCTCTTCATTTGAGCTCGCGTAACTCGTGCTAGGAAACACATTGGATTCCGAATGCAAATCGTCTCTCGAAGACAGCATCGACGAGGCAGAACTAGTGCTAGGTACTTGTCCGTCATTCGAGGTAAGAGTTCTCCATTCGGCATCGTTCAGATTTACCTGCGAAGAATCGGTAGTGATATTTCGATTTCGCGGCAGAATGCCGTACATCGTGAACTCATCTCGCAACCGTTCGATTCTAGAACTCGTATTAGTGAATTGAGCCTCCATATTGTTAAGTGCCTCGATCTCGTCGTTCAAAGCATTTCGAAGTAGCTGAAGACGAGAATTACGATTGTTAGAATGTTCGAATAAAGTCGCAGTCTGCCGTTGCAGTCTCTCCCGCAATTTTTGCAATCGCACCAAGCACGAGCTATTATTCTCAGCAGCGGCATTCAAAGCCTCTCTCAAATTCTGAAGAGTGGTTCTGATCTCTTCCTGCTCGGAACGTTCCATCAATAACCACTGGCATCGTTGCAGCCTTTCCAGATTTGTGTTATTCGCTTGAGCGCTAGAATTCAATTCATTTCTCAATCTTCGTATAGATGATTCAGTTGCTGCCGATTCGTTCCTATTCCTAGATTCCTCGGAATTGACGGATGATGTCTCCGGCATATCCATGGGATCTGTGCCACGATCGATCTTAAAAAAAAAAAAAAAAAAAAAAAAAAAATCGACATACTCCTTATAAATCTTTATAAAAAAAAAAAAAATTAGTCAAAGTATGAACAATAATAATGTGTAAAGCTTACCGTATCTCTGTTTCTGGAAACATCAAAATAACGTCTCACAAGAGTCACATATTGATCGACGAGATCTCTGTAGCATAAATTTATCCTTGTTTCTGGAACTTGAGAGTTGTTTCCACGTATCCTTTCGTCCACGCCGACCCATACCCAATTGTTCAATTCATCCCTATGATGAGAGTCATTCATCGCGTCAAGTTCTCGATCGCGCCTCCTCATCGGATTCGGCAGATCGTCGTCGTTGCTGTCATCCGCCGATCTGTTTTCATTATTGTCCGCGCTCGCTGGATTGCCGACAGGGCGAGGTGGATTTCTCATGATATTCGGAGAAGATGTAGCTTCCCTAGTTTGATTCAGTTCTACATCGTAAGGCATAAAACTATTACGACAAATCTCGATTGTTACAGTGCCGGATGAAATTGTACTAGCTTGTAATGTCCATAGTGCCATGATAGCATAGATATTGTACCTTCGGACAGATTTCGTCGCCGCTGAAATCGCACTTCCTCTTGCCCCGTACTGTTTCTAAATTGATTGGCGAATCGTGAAAAACCGGACACATCATGACCTCTGCGCATAAACAGATATGCACTGAAAAAATTTCTATTCAAATTTCGCAAACTCCTCTGATGAATTTTGATGATTTTGCATTAACTTAAATACCGGGAAGTTATGTCTGCATCCGAGCCTCTTCCATACAGGGCGCCATCCGCCGAACCTCTTGCATACAAGGCGCCATCCGCCGAGCCTCTTGCATATAGGGAGCCATGATTCCACAAGTGAAAAGGCGAAAGTTCGATATCCGGGAAACTTTCTCGTGATTGATGCCTAAAATTCCTAATTTGTACGAGATTAATTACAATACACATCTCTTCCAAATTATTACAGAATAATGTACAAAAATATAATTAGAAATTATAAACTCATCAAGATCAAGAGAACTTTTATTCAAAACAGATATTCAATTTGATGTAACCATGAAATTTAAAAATAAAAAATGAAACTTTATTATCAGCAGATTTATAACAAACACATATTTCATTATCTAGTTTATATATTATTTCGAAACTCAAAACTTTTTAATTTCAAACTTTAAACATTATCCATACATTAAAGGTAAGCACGCGCATATTTAAAATTTATTTCTATATATATTCTTACTTACATCAAACCAGTCCTAAATAACTGCCCCATAGGAGCTCGATCCCATTGTGATTGTACTTGCGGTGTATTAGCGATTCCTGTGATTAGTTTTCTTCCTAAATTGTCAAAAGCTACATATCTGCAATTTTTAGAAAACAAGAGTTTTCCGTAATATTTCTTCTTTCTTATCCGTAGCCTATATTAATCACAATTTAAAATAAACATACCTCACTTTTTCCTTGTCAGTCTTTGTAGCAGCTACGGCGAAAGGTTGAGATTTACTCCAGTCCCAAAAGTAAATTTCATTACATGTAGCTATGACTAATAATCTTTCAAAGGGATGAAACGCGAGTGAGGCAATAACAGTATGGCTATCGGTATTCCAAATTTCACTACCACCCTATACAAATGAATTTATAATGTAAGTCATATTTCTTGTATACTATTTGGAATATTAAATAAATTTGGATTATAAAAAAGTATAATAAAATAACACAGTTCTTAATTTCAAATAAAAAAATATTTGATTAATTTAATTTTTCCTGGTAGATAACAAATTAATTATAAAATATTTCTTCTAAAATAAATTGCAAGAAACAAAAATAATTTATAAGAAAATTTTGTATTACTATTAATATTGAATAAGTTAAACATATAAAATACCTAATAACATATAAAATATAAAAACAAGCAATTATATATATCAAATTAATAATTTTAAAACAAATAATATGCTTTATAATTTCTATATTAATGTTACACTATGCTATTTCTTTCTATAAAAATCAATGTAAATTCAACAATTAAATAATTCCTAAATTGTTTAAGAATTGTGTTCAGCTTTACGTAAAAAAGAGATAGCAAAACAATCTATGAAACTTGTATGCTTTTGCTGATATTTTGATTGTGACATATATAACTTTAAATGTATTGCTGTTAAAACTGAAATAAATTATGATATTCCAAATTTTACACTCACACTTAGATCCCAGACGCGAACTTGACCTCCAAGACAGCCGGATGCTAAGATCTGACTGGAAGATGGATGGAAAGCTATGCACCAGGGAGTACGTGGATGTCCAGACAAAGTTCTGATATTCTTTCCTGTTGTAATATCTGTGATATAAACATTGTGATTTCCATGCGTAGATGCTACCATGGTCCTGAAATAGTCATTTTATAATCTTGTAATTTTTTCCAATTCTGTTATTATTCTATAATTCTATAAAATTGACTACTATACATATGTCACATGTAATTTTGTTTAATATTGATTTCTAATAAAATATAATATTATATGTGATTTAATAAAATATATTATTACATTTTGCCTATTAAATCTTACCCATCAGGACTGAAAACCATTAGGAAAGTGGCTCTAGGAACACCAGGTAAATCACATTTCTGCAAATAATTAAATATATTTAATTAATTCAATCATTGGAAATTGAGAAAATTAAACAAAAAAATTATTTTATCAGACAAAATTTATCCTATAGATCTGTTTTTTATAGCTAGCTAAATATACACTTGTATCTCAGATACAAAAAATATCGAATTTTTTACAAATTTTGTTGTATATCAATAAAAGACAAGACTTATAAACCTACTTCAATTTTCATAAAATAGGAGATATAGATAGAGTAGATATGAGTAAAATTATACAAGTTACATAAGATTAATCATATGCATACATATTTAAGTACATACCAATTCTTCATGGACCTTTAGAACAAGATTTGCTTCAGCTATCGGCTCCAATTCACGTGTACTGGTTTTATGGGTGGTGCGTAGTCCAAAATCCCTTAGCATTAAATTGCGTAATATATTGCATGACTTGCTACGATGAAGCAAGTCCGGTCTTTTCTTGACTTTCCCCATTTAGCTGAATGTCCTTGCGATACTTCTAAATAAATTATGAAACATATTGTAACAGGTGTAATTATATCTCTACATAAAAACATTTTACTTAAACGAATAAAAATAATTCTATGATATTCTACAAATAAGTTATAAGTTTGATACCTTTGTATTATTTCATGCTTTTTTATGTATTTCTTATATTCTGTTATAATTCTACCAAGCATTTTTTCAACTTGTCATATATATAAAATATATGTATATGTACGCATAATAAATATATACATAAATTATATATACAGAATACATGTATCTTATATATGCATAATTTTTCTTTGTTATTTGTACGTTTGTAAGGATCGATAGTACAAGTAGAAATATCTTAAATCTCAATTAACAATGCGAGTCTATCGCTATTCTGCCGCGACGACCTGTATTAAAATTATGTTACGTCGTTAAGGTAGGTTAGGCTCGAAAGTCATACTGTGATACTACCAAGATTTCGGCGAAGAGCAAACCCCGCGGTTACGCGAAGGATCAACGTGCGGCGGACCCCCGTAATCCGCATCGGCATCGGCGGATCTCCTCTCGACGGCGTACAATTCACGGGGTTAATCCACGTCGGGCCAATCTAATTACTGGTCCGTTGGGTGGCCCGGAAATAGCGACGTCGCGCGACATGCGAATCGTGACGAATTCACGGTCCCCCCCGATCCAACTCCTCATTTTCTCGTCCCCCTTTCGCGCGAACGAGGACTCTGCTGTATATTCTTCCCTTTTTTCTTTTTTTTTTTTTTTATTATTACCTGTGAGAGTTATCGTTCCGCCGGGATGACGAGCATGCCCTTCACCCCCACATAAGCGGCGAATGTGAATCCACGAGCGCGTATCCTACCGTAACACATTGTCCTCCATTAACTTGATTCGAACCATCGCGAAGCACTGCGAATCCTAGAGATCGTCGGTCATGATGTTTTCGACTGATTAAATTCGTCGTGCATCGCTAGATGACACTAATCTTAAGAGGTAAGGGGGGAAGGGATGAATAGAGGTTGAGTGAGAGAAAGCAGAAGAGGATGAGAAAGAGAGAGGGGAAGAGAGAGAGAGAGAGAGATAATATGAATGAAATTACAATTACATTTTTGAAGGAAAAAAGGAACGATTTTATTATTTATTTGACAATTTCAATTATCTTGTTATTTTTTTAAATTAATAATGTAATTTTTATGTATATCATCATGTATATTATAAATCTTTTTCTCTCTATTCTCTCTTTTGTTATATTTTTATTTTTAGTTTATACATTCATCTTCCGCTTCTTAAATTGTCTATCGACATTTGTGTGACATATTAAACAGATTTCGCTCATGCCAATAAGTAACAAGTAAATAAAATTTAAAAGAGCATTTATTCATCGTAATATAATAATATATACTTTGTAAGCTTCCATCATGCTTACACAACAATGTATATATTTTTTTTACATTATAAATTTCTCCTTATACTTGATGCCTCATAGTTCTTATATACAATTCGATAAAATAATTGTTATAGAAATATATAGCCTTTAATCTTCAAAATAATATTATGAATATATACAATTAAATTTCTTGACTAGTTAATTTAAACTATGATGTGATTGCTGATAACAGAATATACCATTCTCTTAGATTACACATATTCCGTAAGATGTATCAGGACTTATTCTAATTCAATGATCTAATATGCGTAAATTGCCAGATACAATTTTATTCTCTAAAACGGTCCCAGAAGGCAGATCTATGCGTTCTCCATGATTGGCGATTATAATGACGGTACCTTTCAACGTTACGCCTTTCCCAAAGGTAACATCGCCCGACACAGTCAAATGATCCAATTCGAGTAGATCCGGTATTGTCGGAAATCTCGTTAGAAATTCTTTCACCTGTAAGAAAAGAGAACGTTATAGCATTATTATAGCATTATTAAAGATAAAAGTCACATGAATTTTTTTTTAGCAAAAATTAAATGACAGATATTCCTACTGACTTTTGAGAAATGATTGTCCCCCAGTTTGATGAGAGGCGTGGTGGGGAACATTCTTTGAGGACTCATAACAAGAGATCCATTACGCAGTGTGTATAAATTACTCATTACAAGCATCAGATCAGAGGTCTTTTTCACCGGCAAGAATCTACTGCGCGGCACATTTATTCCTAAAGTATCAAATTAAATTTTTACTTAAACGTAAATTATTCATGGAATCGATAAAAAACAAAGTTTTAAAAGAAAAAGAGAATAATTTAATTAAATTGTTGTTGTTTCTCTGGACTTACCAATACTTCCTTCAAAAGATTTCATAGCAGCTCCTACAGCTGTTTCGAGCTGTATTATGTTTAGTCCATTGGGAAAAGTTTTGTTGTTTACGATTATCTCCATATTCAATCCTTTCTGATCAAGTACTCTTTCGATGGCTGTTTAAAAAACAATAACTTTAATATTTATTCAATATATTGATATCTTAAAGATTTTGTTGACTCATATGTGATCATCAGATGGAAATGTCGGTAAGAAAATATAAAAATTCTTACAAAAATTTGGAATAGAAATATCGTTTACTAAAACATTTGTTATCAGTAGAATAGATTACAAAACGTTTCTATTTTAATATGCGTTGTAAGAATTTTTATTGCACATTACGACATTATCAGATAACCTTGATGAGTCAGCATGATTTTTAAATATACATACCACTGAGTTTAATCCAGAGATTATTAGTATTAAAATATTTAAATGTCTTAACAGATTTAAAGTCGTCGATATGATCCTTGGGAACTTGAGCTATTTCAAGAAGACGAAGTTTATCCTCATATTTTATAAGTGTACCACCCTATGAAATATATAATTAAAAGATCTTCTTCAATGTTATTCCAAACAGCGTAGTTCTCGCGAAACATACCTTGACGTCCGCTCGCGTTTTATCAGTTACTTCCATCACAAATTCAAGAGGCGGTTCTGGTCCTTTACTCAGCAACAACTTCAAAATTTTGATATCTACCGTGGCACCAAGATTATCTATATTTGAAATAAAACAATATTCGCGACCCTAAAAAGAATTAAAGTATTTTTTAAGCGAATTATTGTTATTATTTACAAGTAGCGAAAGTAAAACCTCATTACCTCGCGAATAAATTTTTTAAGTAAACCAGAATTTTGGAAACTTTCATAAAAATCTCCATGGCCGGGTGGATACCAACTATTAAGAAATTACGCATTATTTCTTGGGATTAAAAAATTAAAAATTTTAATAATAACTTTATGAAGACGATCTTACGCTTCTATATCCTCATCGATTTGACAGTGCTTAGCAATCGGAAGGAGCGAATCTCTGTTTATGCGCGGATAACAGCTCTGATTAAAAGTGTAAATATCTATATCGATTCCTTTGTACTTCCTAATTATACGTTGTGTATCATCATCCGTGTTGAACGAATTCATCAATATGAGTGGCACGTTAGCGTTATACTTTTTATTCAAGTGCTATCAATGAAAATTATATTATTCATTAATATTATTTACATTATAATTTTCGAAGCCATAACAATGATTATGTACATAAATGGTAAATGTAAACTATTGAAACTCTTTTGCGATACCTCGATTTGCTGAACGGTAAGATCCAAGAACGTAAGTCCGTTTCGCACAGCGATGACGGATTTCGGTCCATGGCATCCCATGCTCGTTCCGAGACCACCATTTAATTTAACCACAACTAATTTGTCTAGCAGTTCCTTTACCTCGTGCCCCTCTGGTGATGGCAGAGAATTGTAATCTTTGACCTGCGAGGAGAGTATAATTTAATTTAATTGAAATAGAGTAGTAGCAAAATATATTGAGTCTAATTTTTTCTACAAATCTTCTTACATCTTCTCGCACAATAATTTCGATACAATGTAACTCACTAATCGTCAACACAGAATTCGTTTATTAAAACGGACTAGCTGAAGGATGAAAGATGAAAATGGAAATCGTTGTAGCAGTTATGTTTGTATGATTGCTCACCGCGTCCTCGGGCAGTTTTTGAATATGGTCCCATTCCAAGGACGGACCCTCCTCTTGCAGGAATCGCTCGAACAGGTGCTTGAACCCGACAAACTGTCGGCTGATCATCTCCTTCCTGTTCTCCCGGGCGGTCGCCTCCAGCTTCTCGAGCTCCCGCTGCAGCTCATCCCGCGCATCTCTCTTCGTACGCTCGCGGAACGCCTGTGTATCTGAAGAGCTGCGTTGATGACCACGTGCCTGTGGAGTTTCCTCTAAGATATAGTGAAAGAAATCGAGACATTTTTACCTATTCTCCTCGCGAAGTCTTCTCCGTCCGAGCCGTTAAGCCACTCGCCGCGACCCGACGACGAAAGATCACGCATGACGATTTTTCCAAGATCGCGGCCGTAAAATCCGATAGAAAAAAAAAAAATAGAAAAGAAAAAAAAAAGGAAAAATAAATAAATAATGTATACGCGTACGATGGATCCTGGGGGCGTCCGACCGTCGTCTCTCAAAAGGTTCCGATTAAAATCTTCTTCGGATAGCTTCAAAAGTTCCTGCTAAAAATCTCCGAGGGGGCAAAACTCCTATGTAAAAATCGCAATCGCGCAAAAATCGGTTACGTCCGCAATCGACCGCGTCACCGCGTCACGAAGAGGTCAGCGCTCCTTTTCTTTTTTTTTCTTCCTTCTTTTTTTTTCTTTCTCTCTTTTTTTTTTTTAATGCACAATGAGTCGTAAATCCGTCATCTCGGAAGAGCGCGAGACCGATCGCGTCGTCGTCGTTCTACGAAGAGGTCAGCGCTTCTTTTCTTTTTTTTTCTTCCTTCTTTTTTTTTCTTTCTCTCTTTTTTTTTAACGCACAATGAGTCGTGAATCCGTCATCCCGGAAGAGCGCGAGACCGATCGCGTCGTCGTCGTTCTGAAACGACCCCTCCGACTCCTGGGACGTCTTTTAAAAGACGAGTAACAAAACGAAAGGAGGAGGGGGACTGTCTCATTGTTATGCAATGGCTGTTCATATTCCGATAAGAAAAATAAAAAGAAACGACGAAATAAATTAACGCCGGGATGAATCGAGCGTTAATACAAGTCCAGAGGTAAGAATTATCATAACAAATCGATAGACCGCGTGCGACTAAATCCGCAGTCTTATCCGCGTGAGATGAAGACGAAAGAAAGAAGAAAAAAAATTCTTCTTTCTCCAGCTTTCCGATTAAGCTTACGTTACCTCCGTCGCCGACTGGGTAAACCGATATCTCTCTAAGCAAGGTAACCGATAGCCTGCAAGACCCTGACCCAGTGTCGCGATCGCGTTGATCTCGCTTACAAAGCGATAATCCCAATTCGATCATATTTGGCCCGCCGGGAAATCCGTCCGATCTATTCGCGAAGAATAGAAAGGAAAAAAAAATTTAAAAAAAAAAAAAAAAAAAAAATACAACGCAGAACGAATGACACTTTGTCGAAACGCTTCACCTCGATCCGGTCTACAGATAATATGCTTATGGTTAGATTAGGATCAGCTGTTTTCCTCTTTTTCTTTCTTCCTTCTTGTTTCTTTTTATGGACAAGAAACGGCGCAACGAAGAACGCAAGCGCGGGATGGATAATACAATCGTCCATTTGAATATTTAACTTTCAAATACGCGCGGCCGATAATAATTCGGCACAACTGTCGGATTTGCATCGAAAGTGCCGTCTCTCGCGCGACTCGGCCTGGGGGACGCGAAAGAGAATTTCCTGACTGATTACGCGAAAACACGTGGTAATTAATCTCAAGGTTCCCGCGAAGAAACGGGACACTCCTCTTTTGCAAACGCGCGATAAGCGAATGATAAAATCTGCTTCGCGTAACGTACGTTAAACGCCGAAGAATCGCTGAATCTATGGCAATAAAATAACAACCAAATGCTTGAATAACGCTGGCCTTCGTTGACCCTCTTACTCGTGATAAGATAATTTCAAGGAACGGAGTCCATACCGCATGAATTTTATCTTCTCGCTTGAAATAACAGTTGTTAACTCGTTTACTCGCGGTATCAGGATTAGGAAATATGGAATCGTGAGAAGAGGATTTGGCGCCAGTACGATGATGATGAAAATAATAATCGTACGCAAACATGAATCAAGTTGTATTTATGCCAACAGGTGTCTTTGAAATGTAATTAATACATCCGACGTTTCGATCTCACGGAAAAAAAGGTTTTGCTGAGGCCTAAACAAAGGCCTGATCAAATACATAATCTGAAAATAATTCAAATTTTTATGTAATGAACGATAATACAATTTTTAATGTTCTAGCAAAGTCAATTTGAATGTCCTAAAAAATTGCTCTTTTCGTAGGTTTGCGTAGGATCTTTTTTTTTTTAAATGGCATAGATAACATAAATTGAACGTAATAATTACCGTTCTCGAGTATGAGTACCGTCACGACTCGCTTATCTTATATCTTACATCATCTTACATTAAAGATATTTATCGCAAATAACGTATTTAGAATAACACATCAACAATTCAATGATACATCTATAAGTTGACAGTCGTTACAAATACTGAATATTTCGCAAAGCGTGCGATATCGTCGAGTGACGAAGATGAGTGACGAAAAAACTTGATGGAACTTTGTCATTCCTTATATAAACTCCGTAATTCCGTTGTGAGCCCTGACGAAGGAAAAAAAAAAGTCTCCTAAGGTCGACCGTAGGTCACCCGGCATTTTCCGAATGGAGCACAATGTCATTTACGTAAGTCAATTCTACGCGACCATTGCGCGTAGTAAAATCATCGGGAAGTAAATAATCGAAGTAAATAATCGAAAGTAGCGAAGCTAAATGAGACGAATTTGCATTACGAGCCTCGACTCCTGGCGACCTTCCCATCGCGATTCTACGTTCCTCGAATGGGAAACCTTCTCCCTCCCGAGATGATACGATTTCGAGGTCCGGGGGAACAATCGTCGTTTTCAAGAATTCATAGAAGGGTAAACGAGTCGACGCGGATCTTTCATCTCGATACGGGCTCGACGAGGGTTAAACGATCAACGAGACCTAGCGTGATGCCGCGCACTCGAGTCGGGTTCGCAGCTATTATCAGCTTACATAACGACAGATTAACGCGCATACGTCACGTAAAGTGTCTTACATAAATTTTCGCTGCTCGTGCCGAAGGGAGGTCCTCCTCGATTCTCTCATGGACGGCTAGGAAAATCGTGACAAGGATGGGTAACGATTTCATGTCACAGATATCTAAAGATAGACCATTATTTCACATACACGTGCACGCACACATACATACACACATATACGTAGGCACATGTGACAGACGGAGCGTGGGAGACTTCGCCTTGCCGGTGAATCGGCAGGTGAGAGTTACAGCGTAAACAGTCGAGTACCTTGTCAGCCGGCTTCTGTCAGAATCGAAATTCTGCTTTGAGTTTTCGCTATATTACGCGTGGAAGTCCTCGCGGCTTATTTTACTGATTTTATCCGAGCGACCGCGTGTGCGGATATCGCCTGAGGATATCCAACAACTGATGTATCGAAACGAGTTCTACATGTGATGGAAATTTACAACGATATTATTAATGGTCGAGTTTTCTTCTTCCGATTTATTTACTCCTCTCCCGTTTAGACGAATGACCGGAGGCCGACGATGTCTCTCTCAAAGACATCCTTTAAGAAGGTAATACTTGGATTTAATTCAAACGCAAGAATTTTTTCGCGAGGAGGAAACGCTCGGAGGTTCTTTTAATTTGTGTGTGGGATCTTCTCTGTGAGAGAAAAAAAATGCTCCGAAATTTAATTGGGACGTGAGATTCTTCCTTTCGATCAGTTCCATTTTCGATGTTCCATTTTGTGTTCAAGAATTCTATCAATTTAATTCGGGCACGAGATCCTTTTCGCGGAGAGGAAACGCTCAAATCCCTCGGGTTTAATTCAGGCGCACGGTCCTTTCCGTTCGGCGATTCCTCGGATCAGATTCAAACGCTCTCCACGAGAAAGAAACGTCCAAAACTTTCTACCTAGTTTAATTACAGAGATGCGAGATGCTTTCCGAAGGAAAAAACGCCGGAGGATTCCTCGGATTTAATTCGAGCGCGAAGAGCCACGAGCGAGGATGGAACGTTCGGGAATTTCTATCGACTTAATTCGGCCGTGAGGATTTAATTCGAACGCGAGGTCCTTTCCACGAGATCCTTTCCGCGAGGTCCTTGCCGCGAGGAGGAAACGCTCGGGGATCCTCCGGATTTAATCCGGGCGGGAACGGAGATCGAGATCGCGCGATCGAGCGGGAAGGCTCGTGGCTTATACTTACTTGCAACAAGTACTCCATGTGCGCCGCCTTGTACACGCGCGGATGATCGGCAAACATGGAATGAAGCATCGCGCATACGAGATCGGCAGCGGCACGAGGCGCGCTCGTCAGGCACGACGTAAACGCGTGAGTCTACACGTGACGTGCGGACGGATGAGACGGGACGTCTTTTCCGGACGCGGGTTGCGTGAACTATGCGAATTTTCGGACTTGTATTCTCGAGACGCGTCAATAATTCCCCCAATAAACGCCCCAGCTCTTTACACGCGCGACGGCATTTTTAAGAAGAACTCTTAGACCGGGCGTTTATTTATAGTTTTGGGGAGAGCCCGCTATTAGTACTAACGCATTATTCTATCTTTAATTTACATCTAATGAATAAAGAGGAAGATAAAATGACGTGATAATGCGTCCTTTGAACGTCTATGTCACCACTTCGTGGAACTTCTAAAAAAAAAAAAAGAAAAAAAAAAGAAAATAATGTATTCAAAACATTTAAGAAAAAAAAATGAATAATGCAATAACGCAAAATTATTTATACTGTCTCTGTATTTTATTGCAAATGGACGAATGCCCGGATTGTTAATTGAGCTCCATTTAACGAGTTCTTGTAAATTATTCATTCGGGAGTATAACTCGATTCATATCAATCACGTGTACAAAAGTCATGTGTATATATGTACGTGCATATTCCAAATGCGCACTTTATTTTTTCCTGTCAGTTAAAAACAAATGGCAAATTTATTATAATAGCATGGAATTAATTATAATTATATCGGTAACGTTGATAAATAAGCGTCGTACTGAAAAGAAATAATGTGAATGCCTCTGTGAAATTTATCTTGAAAAAAAAAAAAAAAAAAAAAAAAGGGAAAAAAAAGAAAATAATGTATTCAAAACATTTAAGAAAAAAAAATGAATAATGCAATAACGCAAAATTATTTATACTGTCTCTGTATTTTATTGCAAATGGACGAATGCCCGGATTGTTAATTGAGCTCCATTTAACGAGTTCTTGTAAATTATTCATTCGGGAGTATAACTCGATTCATATCAATCACGTGTACAAAAGTCATGTGTATATATGTACGTGCATATTCCAAATGCGCACTTTATTTTTTCCTGTCAGTTAAAAACAAATGGCAAATTTATTATAATAGCATGGAATTAATTATAATTATATCGGTAACGTTGATAAATAAGCGTCGTACTGAAAAGAAATAATGTGAATGCCTCTGTGAAATTTATCTTGGAAAAAAAAAAAAAAAGGTTAATTCAACCATTCGAAAGCTTATTAGTATGTAATAAGTCCTCGTAGTAAGATATCGATGATTACGTATGATTCGTCATTCTTAATCTAATCTCTCTCGTCATATAAAAGCAATAAAAAAAAAACTAACGGTCATTCTATCTACCTTAGAAAAAAATGCTACGTAAGTAATAACAGTACAATGTAGATAAGTTTAATCTCTGAAACTTGATTCCGAGGTCACCACGAGATAACGAAAGCCGTCCGTCAAACGTCAGATCAGATCTGTTTCTTGTAGCTGATGTACACCCGTTGTATTCAAAATGAAATTTGAAGCTCGGTGAGAAAGAGAAAGAAAAAGAGAGAGAAAGAGAGCTTTAGCAGCACAGGTAAAGGAAGAAAAAGAGAAAAACAACCCCTCATCTCGAAGCAAAACGATAATTGAAACGTCGCGCCTAACCTCAAAGCGAATCCCGTTGTTTTTAGCAATCGAGTGCCGAGACCGAGAATGGAACCTCATCGATCGTTCGGAAAATAGATCCGAGCGATCCACTCGCGCCTCGTCCTCGTTTCTTTTCCACGGCCGTATCTGTTCTGCCCTTGACTACCTCGGTGAAACAAAAGAGAAGCGGGGAGAGAAGAATGCGGGTCGCGCACGCATTCGTCGGGAAGATCGGTCGGCGAGTGACGGCAGCAGCGACGAGACTTCGGGGGAATACTCGGGATTACTTTCCGGGATTACCTTCCTGTCGTCGACTTGCAGCATCCTGGCGTCGATCCTCGAGCACTGCTCGTACGGCGACACCAAAGCGGCTGACCAGTGCCCTTTACGCAACGGCGAAGGTCACAACAGGTGCAATCGGCGATTTGTGACTTGTGACCCGTCGCAATTCGATCCGTATCCGAGCGAGATTGCGCGATCGCCTAAATACTATGCAGAATCTTCTCTCCCTGTTGCGAAAGACTCCACATTTACCTTGAGACTATAGGATATCACGAAAATATGGCTCGTGACGGGTCGGTAAGCGATGTTAGCAGGGACCGTCTTTACTGATGAGATATTGTCCTGTAATTACTTTTTGTCTTTTGATTATAACAGGTCGTAATTGTAGCGTTTTTTCGACTGCGATGGGTTTGAACTCAATTTGAATTTATTTTATTACATGTTCTTTAGAATTTAACCGAATGGTTCCAGCATGTGACATCGCTAATTTCGAGTTGGATGGGAAGCCCATTGCGGTTGAAAACGCTATTAATTTTAATCGCACCGAGAATTATTAACGATGTTATATAATTTACTTTTCAGGATTACCAGAGTTATGCTCAAATTGATTATAATTATTTAAATGGATAGATGCTACAGAGTCTATTCAGGTATATATATATATATATATATATATATATGGAAAATTTTTTACCGAGCGTCGTAATTATATCGTTATCGTTGCACAGGATAAAAAACTATAATGATAACGATAACTGTCATTAAGAGTCGTTTTAAATAAATTGTCTGAATGATTCATTCAGGATGTATTTAAATTTAGTTTTAATATATTACAAATTTGTGCAATTTAATACGGAATAATATAAATTGAAAATAGGTTGAACACAGCGGAAAAAGACTGTGGAATACATTAGGCGATAAAGGTTTTCTTTTTCGAGAGAACGCCTTTTTAATTTTTCCCGCCATGAAACTCCAAACGCGATGAAAATAAGGCACAAAGAATGAAATCTGGGGAATTAGGAATAAAAAATTAAATTAAATTTTCGATGAATAAAAAAAACGTCTCGGTATTCCTTATGTATTAAAACATGAATTCCTAATATATACAAAATTCAATTCTTGTTTATGTTTAATTCCTTGTGTTCCCCACCTGTGTGAAGATAGCCCCGCAACATTGAAAAACATAAAGTTTCTATAGCCCACATAGTTTTTCCCATCTAGTTACCACATAGTTTATTCCATGTAGTTCCCACATAGTTTTTCCCATCTTCTTCCTACATAGTTTTTCCCATCTTCTTTCCACATAGTTTTTCCATCTTCTTTCTATATAGTTTTTCCCATCTTTTTCCCACATAGTTTTTCCCGTCCAGTTCCCACATAGTTTTTCCCATCTTCTTCTTACATAGTTTTTCCCATCTTCTTCCCACATAGTTTTTCCCATCTTCTTCGCACATAGTTTTTCCCATCTTCTTCCCACATAGTTTTTCCCATCTAGTTACCACATAGTTTATTCCATGTAGTTCCCACATAGTTTTTCCCATCTTCTTCCTACATAGTTTTTCCCATCTTCTTCCCACATAGTTTTTCCATCTTCTTTCTATATAGTTTTTCCCATCTTTTTCCCACATAGTTTTTCCCGTCCAGTTCCCACATAGTTTTTCCCATCTTCTTCTTACATAGTTTTTCCCATCTTCTTCCCACATAGTTTTTCCCATCTTCTTCGCACATAGTTTTTCCCATCTTCTTCCCACATAGTTTTTCCCATCTTCTTTCCACATAGTTTTTCCCATCTTCTTCCCACATAGTTTTTTCCATCTTCTTCCCACACAGTTTTTCCCATTTAGTTCCCACATAGTTTTTTCCATCTAACGTCCACATAGTTTATCCCATATAGTTTCCACATAGTTTTTCCCATCTTTTTTCCACATAATTTTTCCCATCTAGTTTCCACATAGTTTTTCCCATCTTCTGTGCAAATGAAAAGTCGTCCTGTTTGACAAATGTCCAAACGAATATCTATCGATTGGTTCTATTTTGTATCGCGTATCTCCGGAATTCATCCTGAAAACGAATTTTTTTATGTAGAACTGCCGCTCCCCAAGACTTTGTTTGTTAATAACTTTTTAACTAGAGGTGTGCAAACGAAAATTCGACCTGTTCGGAAAAGTGCAAACAAAAATCTACCGAATAATACCATTTTAAGCACAACATTTTTGTTTCTATCTCATCTACCGAAGTCGCTCGCTTCTGAAACTTTAATTGTTAATAACTTTTTAATTAGAGGTGTGCAAACGAATATCTATCAATTGAGCTATTTTTTATTTAATTTACTCATAGTTGTGAGGCTAGTGTGAAGATGACCCCCCGAAATTTGTTTTGTTAATAACTTTATTATTAGAAGTGTGGAAACGAAAATTCGAAATGTGCGTACATGTGCAAACGATGAGCAATCGAATGAGCTATAGAAACTTTATGTTTTTCAATGTTGGGGGGCTATCTTCATACTTCAGGTGTGTTCCTCGTTCCTTTCATCGTATTTGGGCTCTAAGAATAAACAAACTAAAATCAATCATATGTGCAGAGCGGACCTAAAAAAAAAAAGAAAACGAAAGATTAAAAATAAAGAAAAAAAGAAAGATTAAAAAAAATTACAGATGAATGAATAATGAAATTTTGAATCAATTATTAAAAAGAAATAGCTACCACTTGAGATCCTCTTTGTTACTTCACGATTTTAGCTCTAGCATGCATTTTATAACTCTATGTTTCTCGTTATGCTCGTACGTATCTAGAATCTACGTTCTCTTGGATTAACAACCGGCTTAATTATTATTTCTTACTTTGTCTTGTCTCTTTGAGACCGGGTAACCGATTATTGGATTTATATCAGTTTAATTGCGGAAATTGCATTTTCTAAAAAAGCATAAATGCGATAATCTATCTGATTTCATATTCATGGTTGAGAAGACCATAATTGAAATTCGAAGACAAGTATCAAAACCACTGTGTTCCGTCGAAGAGTAAGAGAGAAGGAGAAACAGCGTCGGCGGAGAAGACGCTATTTCTTATTGTTGTGACGTGTTTTTTTCGCGGTCGCCGGTCAGCCTTGCATTTGACACGATAATCCGGTTTGTCTGACGTCTTTTGCAATTAAAGTAACGAGCATGGCGGAGAAATGTGCGAGCGCGAACGACGTGGACGACTGTCCACCGGCGAAGAAAGTCAAAGTGGACGAGGAGAGCACGAACGCGGACGAGAAGAAGAACCCGGGTGAGAACGACGTGAATGAAACCGAGCTGAATTTATCGGGCTTTAAAGTGACGAGAGTGCTGCAGAATAACTGCGTGCGAAAATTGATTTGCATGGAGGGAACGTTTGAGGACCGCGAGGGTCCAGCGATCGTTCTGCTCGAGCAGAGGAGTTTCCCGGACGACAAGGTAGTCTTGGAGAAGGATTACTTCGACGGGAAGACGATCTTTCGAAAGACTCTCACTAATGACGTCTATAGAACCTACAATTGCATTCCAAGTGAGGAGCATAATGGTATGTCGATCTACGTTTCATCTTCTCTTTATATTGTGATGTGTCGGGTATCATTTTTTAAATTTTTATTCTCTTCAAGGTATGCAAGCGACCGTGATATATCCTGCAACACAGACGCTCATTGATAAATACAAGAAACAGCAGACATATATGATAGATGAAACCTATGAACTTTATCAGCAAGTTGTTCTCCCTTATATAGAGTCGATGAGTTTGAGCTATGAGGTATAATATATTTATTTGCTGTAATATATCTTAAGAGCATAAGTAGACTCTGAGAACATTTACAAAAATAGATTTTATATATATATATATTTCCTTTTCTTTGAGATATATATTATATAAAAAATGTATTGTCTATCAATCTTTTTTTTTTTTTTTAATATCTATCAAGATTATTCTAATATATAAGTTCTATTTGATACTCTTAGGCTAATGTCAGACTATATATGATTCGTGTTATTTGTAGTTTGAGATTTGCAATTTAGTATTCATATGAGATTTGTGAATAATGAATATGTAGATTTATCATTAGAATTGTCATTTATTATTTACTATTTGTTTTATTAAGATATATTCATCTTGATTTTATTTCAAAATATTACAAGATGTATAATAATATTTTGTTTCTATATATTGCAGTGGATAACTAATATTCTGGAACACAAGGCTGAACAGGATAATATTATTTACGAGGATTCTGACAAGAATACTGGTTTTGTATTAGTGACGGATTTCAAGTGGGATAAACAGACAGATACATTGAAATTGTTGGCCTTGCCATTTCAGAAGATAAGATCATTAAGAGAATTGAACGAATCTCATCTTCCTTTATTAAAAAATATACGAGACGCTGGGACAGCGGCGATTAGTAAAAAATTTAACATACCTGCGTCGCAGCTTAGAATATATTTCCATTATCAGCCCTCATATTATTATTTACATGTTCATTTCTGTTATCTCATGTTTGAAGCTCCAGGTAAAAATTGATATAATTATGATAAGAAAAATGTCATTTTATAATTTAAAAATAGATATTTTAAACTACAGAATTTTTTTTTTTTCTAGGAATATACGTGGAAAAGGCGCATCTTTTGTCAACAGTTATAAGAAATCTAGAACTGATGCCAGACTATTATACGAAAGCGGTGCTTTCGTATGTAGTATTTAAAGGCAGTCCACTTTATGAAAAGTTCAAATTGCATGGGACCCTACAGACGTCGATGTGTGAAATAAAGTAAACTGTAAATAGTGTAAATAAGACTGCTTTACTTGAAAAGAACGTAAGTTATATTTCACTTCTGTACACGCTATGACAAGAACTTGATATATATTTTACTTACTATTTGAAAATACGAAAAAACGAAAATACGAAAATATAAATACATAGCGTTGTTAATTAAAAACATCTTCAACAGGAGTAACATATTAAATCACCTTATCAATAAAACATATTTGGGAGACAAATCTTAAATTATTTAGTGAAAATTTATACAATTTGGTATATGGAAGACTGAAGAATATTTATTTTATATAGTTTTTTTTTTTTAGATTAGATCAATTTTTACATCAATGAGTGAAAATAAAAGAGTATTAAAATGAGATCGATTAAAAATAAAGTATAAATCAAAATTTTTAAATTCATATTTATTTATTGTAGTCACATTGACTCCTGACAGAAACAAAAAACAATTTTTTTTCTTGTACTATGTAATGAAAAAAGGGTAATAATATAATTCCTCGTGATGCCTTTCGATACAACTACAATGAGAAAATGTAAGCTTTTAGAGACGATTAAAAGTCACATAAAGATATGTAATTGTGAAATTAGAAACGTCGATTCATAGAAGAGAGAAATCTATATAAAAGTAGATTGATGGTGGATTTGATGTAATTTTAAATTGGTATGGACCAGAAAATGAAAATATACGTTATTATTTGTAATTTCTCTTGTCGTTTTTAAAATTTTTTATTTGTATTTGTATACGATGCATTGACACATTTTTTTAGTAGAGAGTAATAAAATGTTTCCGGAACGTGAGAAAAAGGAAATTTGCGTACGGCATACATATACATATATACATATGTGTATCCGTATATATGCATTTGATTTATTAAAAATCCGGTCATAATCGCGTAGTAGATTTTTTGAAATGTATGATAATCATCCATTTTCGTATCTGAGAGTAAAATAAAATTTATCATTCTCAAGACTAATAGCAACTTATAAGTATAACTGTGCTTTAGTCATAACATGAAACCAAGTACATTAAAATCAAAAGTTTTGTAGTTGTCATCTAACACACGTTTGCTTATTTTTATATTGCTCATGTAATTGCTACTACATCTACATCTTATTCCATTCAGTATCTTATTCCATTTAAAAGAGGAACCATCGATTGTTATTCAAAAGACCGACAAATTATAAATTTTTAACTATTGTATCTACTATAAGTAGATTATCTACAAGAATTCGTTTACTTTTGCCAAACGGAATGATGTTAATCCAAAATAAATTAGAAATATATCGGATTGTGTCACTAGTGTCACACGAGATAAATAAATCTCACAAGTCATGAAAATTCCTCTACTTGCTTTCAATCTCGAAAAAGAAAAGTGTAACATTATTAATCATATAACATCAACATCGTACATCATTATATTGCACTTTAATCGGTATCAATATAATCATGGATGTGTAAATGATACGCAATATTATATCAGTTTTATGATGTTTGTAAGCAGCAAATAATGTTATATCAGTTTTATGATGTTTATTTTAATAAATATCATATATAGAGATTATAATAGCAGTATATAATATACAATAAATCCACTACCATCAGTAATTTCTGAAATACTTGGTTTTTTTTTGTAGAATTATATTTTTAAACGAATATTTATATATTCAAAAATAATTCTTAATTTTTTTTTTAATAATTACATTTATTTTACAACACTTCAAAATTTTTCTTTTTAATAATAAATGTCTCAAAGTTATAGCTTCTTTATGTTTTAATATTTATATATAAGGTCTTTTTTTTTTCTAAATTAAATTCTTGACATATTAATAGCAATGAAACAATATTGCTGTAGAGAATACGATCTCTTTTATATAAGACAAAAATTGTGAAAAAGAATCAAAAGTTCTCCTCCATAAAATTAATGTTCTAATGTTGCAAGAAGAGGAATTTCACTATTCGTGTCTTTCCTTTTAACGGGTGATTCATGTGATCTCGAGAGGATGAAAGGAGGATTTATAAAGCGTGTATTTTAGTATGAAAACAAAAGTCAAATATATTCTGTATGACCGGTGGATATAGACAGAAAATATGCAGAAGAGAAGGATCATTATAAATATAAGATTGTTGTGGCACCGGCCAGAAGTGCCATCGTTCGAACAGGATTCTCAAGCTCGATTACGAATTAACGGTAGAAACGCATGTATGATAGTGTCGTACATATATAATGATTCATGCTTTGTGTTTTGCGATCAATCGTAGAAGAGTTGTTTAGTCAGATTCTTATTTCTCTCTCTCTCTCTCTCTCTCTCTCTTTCTCTTTTTAAACACTGCCTCATTTATGCGATATACAGCAACACGTTGAAACGTACGTAACTCTTCCTCGGTTAGGCGTAATGTCGCACACTTGTTTGATCCGTTTTTATCTTTGAAAAAGAAAAAAAAAAAAAAACAGGAGAAAACGATTATACATTAAAAATTTTGCTCAGCGATCGCGCATGTCGGTTTTGCGATTAATCGTTTATAAGGGCATTTGCGTGTACGGCCGCGCAATACGTTGATGAGATCAATAGCGGTGTTGTTGTTTGTTGTTGCATTTATAATACGCTACACTCGGTCGCTCGGCGGTAAACTTAACGCTACGCAATAACAATAAGTACGCAGTTAAGTGTTTGTGGAAGCGCAAGAAGATGTTAATAACTAATAATATATAATATATAAAAAAAGACGTCCGCGGTTACCTTTCCTTCTACTCTGGAATTGCTGTCAGATTCGACGCCAAAATCTCGAAAGTGTAAAACGAAAAAGTTTTTTTTTTTTGTCCTCGCCAACTTAATAAATTAACTATGTAATATCAGGAAACTTACAAATTATTCAGGAAGCAAGCATTACAAAAATGCCTGAATTTTCTTTGTGCATGTCTCTAATCTTTCTCTTTCTCTTTCTCTCTCTCTCTCTCTACCTCTTCCTCACAGCGCACACACGCACGCACACGCACACGCACGCACACACACACACACACACACACACACACACATTCAAGAATGCTGGAAATCTAACATAAAAATTAAGTACTTTGTTCCTCCTCTTTGCGCCAAGTGAAAACAATGCGTCTGGAAATAGGAAACTTACCTATTGCGATTGATTAATTATATCGTTAATTTTTATGATAAGAGAACATCATTATGTGTAATAACTAAAGTAATTATACATATATGTATGTGTATACGCGTAGATAACTACGTACATTCCAATATGAATGCGATGTACGATTATACACAAATAAATATGTAAAGCGAATGCATATTTACATATGATGTATGTGTACTTTGCGCGCTGTATTTGTGTGTGTGTGTGTGTGTGTGTGTGTGTATGTGTGTATGTATATCACAATAACTCACTGTATATTATTTCGCATTTAATTGCTTATCAAACCAGCCTTCTCTCTGATGAAATTAAATCCACAAATAAAATTAGCCAAAAGAAAAAGAAAGGAAAAAGAATCATTACAGCACATCCTGGTCAGGTACACGTATTCATCGATGTTTTTCTTTTGATAAATTAAAATCTCTTTGAATTTTATTCTCTTTCTCTTAATGACAAACTTGTCATTTTCCATTTCTAAGTGTCATTATCCAATGAAATTGGCAAATGTCGGTAATAGTTCAGTTTGTCATATAAATAACGTAAATTAAAAATGGTCTTTTATAGCAAAATGACTATGCCACGCAAGTGCCCCAACAATTACAGACCGACGCGTTACGAGGCGGTATCAAAGTTCCTTTTCGACTAAAAATATTTACATCATTCTCACTCACAATATCTGTGTATAAACAAGTGTAAGCAAACGCAAATCTAATCGAAACTTATCAATAATTTTATTCGCAAGATCAAAAGTATAAGTAATATCTTTGACACTGGGACAACAATTCGGAAATAGAAATGCATGTGCGATTTCCATTTCTTTCCTCATGAACTAGCAACCATCAGAGTTGTTTCGTGCATTCTGAAATACACGAATGTACAGTATACAGTTCGCTAACATATGCAAATTAGAAAACTTCTACGCAACTCTTTTAGAAATAATAAAGTAGCACTGTTCGTTTGAAGAGAAATTAAAAAAATTTAATAACATATACATTGTGCAGGAAAGCCTTTACAACGTCGTCTTTCATGTGGATCATCCGGAAAACATGGACTCACATCACAAATCCAAGTCCACGTACCAAATCTTAATAAAGTGAAAGGGTTCTGCATCTTTTTTTTTTCTTTCTTCATAGAAAGTGAAAACTTTGAATGTTGGATATCTAATAAATATTTGTGCTCAAAGAACTTCCTTCCTCGCTTGACTAGTTGGTCACGATCCACTACTAGTGTCCATAAGTAAATTGTCATGACAGTGCTTTGTATGTACAATTATGGAAGAATGATCCCGTAATGGTTAATAGGTTACACAACATTTGCAACGTGATGAAGCAAGTACTGGCTTTCTTGCGGGTACAAAAAAAACGCCGTCGTTTATTAACGTCGATTAATTATTCAATCAATTTCACACATACACACACACACACGCACACACACACGCACGCACAATCTTCGATTATTATTGATTAATTATTCGTAATGCCATCGTACGCTCTTAAACTCTTTTAAACTTATTCAATGAGCCAATTAAAATTAAAATAACAATTTTTTTCAACTTTTTTTCGAGGTGAAGGTACATAAATCTATAGAAATTCAAATTATAACATGTAGCACCCGCTCGCAAACAGCGGAATCAATCAATAGATTGATAGAGATCGCATCATTGCGCGAATATTTAAAATTATTAGCGCTAGGAGTACGCTATATAGAAATTATATTTTTATAAGAGCAAACAGATCTCTTATGTACCATACCTTCAATGGTGCCATAATTTGTCAAAGTTATGTAATATTTTGTATACATATATGTATATGTATATGTGTACACATATATATGTATGCATACTTAGTATACACATATATATATATAAATATATATACATATATATAAGAATATTGTATACATATATATACATATTATATACAGATATGTGTTAAGAACAATAATTAAAAAAAAAAGAAAACAAAACGTCTATTCGTCTATCTTTAACTCCTCAAATTCTATTATATATTAATGGACGTCACAAAAGAAAAAAAAACTTTATCCATATTTATGTCTAGTCACAACATAGGTTTATCAATTTTCAATGTTAAATAACAAAATAAATATTCTTCTTATTTAAATAAAGTGATCTTAATACGAAAATAACTTTTTTCTACTTTTGTACTCATAATAAAATCAAAATTTCGCTTTTAATCTCTTTTCTATTTTTTTTAAACAAACATATGGCATTACATAGTCTCATATGCCAGCATGATTATTGTATGAATGCCAAGTTTTCTTTTAAATCACAAGTTAATCGTATCATTTTCCTACAAACAAATTTTACGAATCAATCGTTTTTTTATCACACTGAAATCTATATAATTTTTACCCTCACATAAAATATAATGGCCACTTTATCCCGTTCTGAAAGCCAATACATAAAACAAAATTATTAAACTAAAAGTATGAAAATTTAAAAGCACAGAAATATGCGCGTGTATGTGGGAGTATCATCGTACAGACATCATGAATATCTAAAACAATTTGGCGTCGCGACATTTACTTTGATCCTTCTTGGATGACAATGTTCATATTTTTTTTTCTATGTTGTCAATGGCTATTTCTGCATTATGATCGCATAACATAAAATGACCCGACATGCCAATGAATATTTAAATAGTTTGTATGATGGACTAGCTTCAGTTATACGACTTGAAGAATGCATCCTTGACAAGTCATCGTATGTTTAGGCATATACTGCAGGAAGATCGTAATACGGATATAAACTCTTTCTTTTCCAAGATTTTTCGTTTATCGTGATTTTTATAAAATATCTGTTTTCACTTTTGTTTTGCATAAAAATCGATTTAAATTCCGCTTTATAAATTAAATTGCTTTGAAGCAAGCATAAAATTATCAAAAGAATCTATATCGTAACGTTAATCATATGGAAAAAAAAAAAATTATATATATATATATATATATATATACACATATACACACAAAGATGAATTTTCTAAGGATATCTACATAGAGTAGACATCTATAATATTTTACATATAAATAAACGATTAGATACATTTCTTTATAAATTATTTTCTTTATAAATTGTTATCGATATTTTATGCATATGCAGTTTCTTTGATTATTCATAAATTGTTATATATCCGATTGTATGATCAACCCACAGCATAAATGTTACAAATTAACTGTCACCGGATTTCCTTGACATTCTAGAAACCAGTGTCGCGTCGTGTGATCATAAGTAATGTCAACGGTTCCCTTTTTTTTTTTTTTTTTTTTTTTTTTTAAACGACAAGATATGATACAAAACATGTTTCGCGAAGTTTCTCATGGAAGACTTGGAATTTCTTTTAACATTGGGAGGATCCATATGTAATAAAAATATTGTCCTAAAAAAGACAGATACAGAAAATATCTAGCAGCTGACATCGGTAAATCCGTACTTTTATATACTCGCGAACTAAACGATAAATATATTTCCACGGAGAAACTTGAAACATTCTTTTGTAATTGATGTATCCTACTATCGGGCTCTGATGAGAGAATTGCAGTTCCTTAAGCTTCAGTCGACGCTACAAGGGAACTTTTAGGCGTGTACGCTGTCGCATTCGGATCCAAATTCGACACGGTACACCCCGGACAGGGACTTTCATTCGAACGTATTTTTGTTCCTGCTACTCTCACTTCACTATTTAAACGAAGCTTGGACGTCGCACAGGTTGGCGCTGGACCAAATGTGTCTTGTGGCATCACAGCTAAATCTTGCGCTATTTTTGTTTTCAATATCTCAATCTCTTTCTCTTGAGATCTGATTAAGCCTAATTTAACAGAGAACAGTATGATACAAACATTGCCGGCAATAACTGTGCAGTACAATAGATACGTATATATCCCTACTTTTTAAAATAAGTTCTTACTTATATTTCTTTCGATCATATATCATAGAAATATGTAGAGTATGTAAAATATATAAAAATATTTAGAAAAACAATATGTGTGTAGAATAATATATGCGGAATATATAAGGAACAACCCGAGTAAAGCCATTATTACTTACTTTCTCGAATTTCTAATTGCCGCTTGACCTCGCCGAGTGCCGAAAAAAGATCAAGTTTTATACGTGTTTCCGCGCTCAAGCTATTCTCCAAGTGTGCGTTTTTATCTTGCAGCGCATTTAGTGCAGCAAGTAGAATTTCAGACTCTCTATGATTCTCTTTACAACGCGCTGCATCGTTTTCCAATGCATTGCACCTAGGTCAACATGCGATGCATATATTTACGTATTGTTCATTTTGAATTATTTAAAATTATCCAACGCAATTTTTATATATATGTAAATACTCATACAAATTTGTATTCTTACCTTTCTTCCTTCGATTTGAGTTCTCGACGAAGATTCTTAAGGTCCTGTTCCATTTGAGATCTTCGACTTTTACACGCGTCAGTGCACTCCTGCCTGATAAGCGGAGGTGGTGGTGGTGGAACCGCGGAGCGTGCTTCCTCGGCGGCTCGTCGTGCCCTTCGTTCGGAGAGCAAGGATGCTTCGCATGCGGTACGTTGTTTTCGCTCTTCTGCGATTCGTTTTTCCAACGATGACATCGTTTGCTTGTCCAATTGACGGGCCGTCACTAGACCATGTAATCTACAATGTTAAAATTTATGTTACAGAATTTATATTACAAAATTTTACTTTCAAAAGATACTTTTTACTTTTAATTTACTTTCAAAATATAAAAATTTTCATTTCTCTCTGTATATATTATATTTTATCACAAGTTAAAATTATAATAAATATTTAATTTTGTGTTTAACGATGAAAGTAGTGTAAAATTCACATGTTAAAAATATGAAAGTAATATTAAAAATGTTTAACGAATAAATATTAACTAGATGGCTTCGTTTTTATAATTATTATATAAATTCAGAGCTCGACTCTCGTCATAAAACTAATTCACAATTATTAAATATACTCACTTGCTTTGCAATTGATCGTTATCATGTTGGAGCTGCTGAATGTCGCCTTTAGCTTGCCGCTCTCCGTTGAGCAGGATATTGATTTGCGATCGTAATTCTTGCTCCAACTGCCGACTTGACTGCAAATCTGATTTCAAACGTTTTATGTCCGCCTCGAGCCTGCGACACACCAGTAACCTATTTCAACGACAAATCATGCTGAAGAAACTGATAGGAAATCTACTAAAGGAATACAAGACGGAATATAGAGGATTCGATCTCTAAAAGCGAGATATGATATACCAGATTTGTCATTAGAGTTTCAATCTGTGCCTTTGAAAACATGTAGGATTATTAGCAGAATTTCTGTAGCAATTTATAATAACATGTTTAGAAGAGAAATATTTCTCTCGTATGATGTACCTTTGATAATAATCTTCTTGCTGTTTCTGTTGCTCTGCCGTGATGTCACTCGCATTTTTCACTTGTCGGGTCTTACGTTCCCGTTGGGCATTGGTACTAGATGAATCCCGACTTTCCTTCACGTTATTCCATTTTCCTGTTACCGAGCCGTTCGTTTGCGATTTTATCGTAGTGTGTCCGCAACCCTTGATAGACTTGTCTTTCTCTACTTCGTTTATGTCAAAATCATTTACAGATCTGTTTCAACAGATTGCATCGATGAATAGTTTCATATGCAAAGCTAAAGAGAATTAGATTTTAACGTGAAATCGACCATACCCCACCCTCTCGATGAGTTGTATGTCACTGTGTGATACTGTACTTCCATTACTGTGTATAAATTTCTTGTCACTTTTGTCCGATGGTGAACTATTTGATATATTGTGTTTATTATGCTGCTCTTCCTGCTTTTCACTCTTGTCTAAGGATTTTCTATGAGTACTTTTGGTAGTAGCGCTCTGTGCTTGCGATGAGACCTGGCTGCTACTATTGTGTACTCCGCCATTTTGTACACTTGTTTCTATGGAATTGTTGTTGCCTTCTGAAAGACCAAATGAAAACATTAAAATATATTTAATTATGGCAATTATAACAAGACGCGTTCGTTCGGGATTGATAATAAATACAAGCTACCTCTGCTCTTTTCGGGGCTTGGGTTATACTGTGGACTCATTTTGTGTGCTTGACTTTTGACGTGTTGTTCTAACGACGCAGCGACAGGCTGCGTCTGTGATTGCACCTGCGGTTGGATTTGCTGCATCGACATAGCCTGTTGCTCTAGAGGCAGTGCTTGCTGCAGTAATTGTAAATAGAACTCGTTCTCTTTTGCCACGTCTTTTTGTTTTCTCTGTCGAGCCAAAAACAAATCAAGATATGTAAACATCATGTGTAACCACGGCAATGTATCGCAGAGACACACATGTATACTTTATGATACATCGGCGGGAAGTTGTTCAAAACTAACCTGCCTCATTCTGTAGCCTACATAGCTCTTGAAACCAAAGCCCAATGTAACTACAGGATAGCCAATGCTGAAACGCGCGTTACAGAAAAATGTACTTGGAGTATGGGATGGATATTGATAGATTATTCTAGGAAATATGAAGCATAATATTTTAATGATACAATTTTACAAAACTAAAGATAAAACTGTTACCAATGTGCTGCAAACGGCCGACAGAGGTCTAGATGAAATGGCATATGACGTAAATCACGCAACCGCACTGCTGCTTCTATATATAGAAATAGTAGCCACAGCATCACAGTTGGTAGACACACTCCTTTATCTGTATAATACATTATGTTGAATTATTTTTTTATATCCATCAAAAGTCAAAATTCCCACAGTCATACAGATTTCTATCCTAAGTAAGCGAACTCTTACAGTATGCGGAATCATATTTTGATACATTTATATTGCATACACAGTCTTGTATTGTTGAAAACATTTATCTCCTACATACCTGTGTGCCAAACATATTGCACCCAAACATAAGTGCTGGCAGCAAAAAACAGCCAATGCACAGGGATGAAAAAGAAGCAAATCATGTCTGATGTGAGTGCAATACAAATAAAAAATACAGAGAAGGCCTGAAAGAGAGAGGAGAAATAATGTGATTTCATACATATGCGATAATGCACAACCTGTATAATTACGTAATATTGACAACTTACCAAGCCTTGATATTTAAAGGAATCGTAAACGCTTCGGAGGAGTAGCCAGAATGGCCACAAAAATTCAAAACGGAATTCCAAAATGAAGTCTGCCAAGATCACCATGGCCCATAGTAGAAGAAACTTCAGATAAAGCAAGGTACTGAAACAGACATAATTGTACTGTTTTAATACAGCGCTATATAGCTGGAGTACAATCTACAACACCAGTGCATATGTACAAATGCTACACACATCTATATTAAGAGCGTTATCGTGTACTTTCATTCAAAAGCGTTAAGTAAACATACATTTGGGCCATGAGATACACTATGTAGAATGACGTTATCAAAAACACACGGAGGACTTACATAACGCTTAAGACGTTAACGCTCCGCGAGGCAAAGAAAGAAACCGGGAAAGAGGCTGTGCTATCGCATCTAGTTTTTGTTATCACGTTGCCAGTCGCGAGTGTACGGCGGCACAGGGAGTCATGTATTGGCTACGGGATGCTGCATGTACATGGTACATAACAAGTAAATACGCTGAAGGATGCGTTGCGAAGAGAGACTAACAGGAAAACGCGCTCGGAAAGAACGCAATGGAAAGTATGGCTGGGAAATTCAACCAGATGAGTGTCAGACGAAACCAGAACGGCGTCGATTCAGCGTCGCGGTTCTCGACGTTCGCGCGCGCGCGACCGTCGCCGTTATCATCGCCATCAACACAACATCATTATTATCATCTTCATCATTATCATTATTATTATCATAATCGTCATCATTATCATTATCGCCGACGTTGTCGTCGTAGTCTTGTCGCAATGACCCACAACAAGCCTCGCGTCCTCCCGTGCGGGTGGAGGGAGGAGGGAAAGGAGGGCTCTTTTGGTTACTTTCCCGATCTCTCGCAGAAGAAGAAACGGCCATTCCCCGACGTAGGTGTACGCGCCAGGCGTACGCATATGGCGGCGTGAGAATTTACCTTCCGTAGATCCCCTCGGTGAGCTTGTTGCGTTTCAAGGGCCTCCGAAGCTTACCGCACTCGACATTTCTCCTCTTCATATTCCTCGGCACCTTTCACCACCAACCAGCTTAAGCGACGTTACTCGCGGCGCGCTTCAACGGGGGGGTAAAACGGAAAAAAAGCGGCCGCGACAACGGCGGACACGACACTCGCCTCCTCGGCTTGCGCGGGATTACACGCTCGCGTGTGCGAAAAAAAACTCGGACTCTCTCTCGCGCGCGCGACTTCTATCAGTCTCTTTTGTTGTCATTCGTCTGTGGACAGACCCGAGGTCTCACGGCGGTTTACCAAGCAGCTGATTGGTCCATCGCGGGACATGGCGCTTTAATCAGCGACGAGGAATCACCTGCCGATTATATTAATCGCGCGGCGCCGCGCACCACCGCGGCCGTCCCTGCCGTTTGCGTCGCGAAAATCGCAAGACGTTGTCGTCGTCGTCAAAAGCGGGCCGATCGCTCGCTCATTCGCCCGCCTCGTTCACGCTGCTTCGCTTCGCTCGCCGGTCTGTCTCTCTCTCTCCTCGCTCCCTCTGGCTCTGTCTTTCTCTCTCTCTCTCTCTCACTCCTTCCCCCTCGCGATTTTCCGTCGCGCGATGATTTCGGGCTCTCGCTACGAGCCTTTATCGATCGTAGATGTCTCCCAACCGTGCTGCGGTCGGTCCATCGGCTCGTTTCATTCGCGTTAGCAACGCACTCCGCGCGACCTGGCAACACGCGCGTTCTCCTCCTCCTCCTCCTTCTCCTCCTCCTCCTCCTCTCTGCCCCCTGTCGCGATCTCCTCCTACCCCCTATCCCGGCGCGCGCTCTCCGTCTCTCTCACTCTTTATCCCTGGCGCGCGTTACCAAGCGGGGAGACTTCCTTCCCTTTCCTTCCCGGTGACTTTTGGCGCAGCTGCATTCGAGAACCGTTACGGAGTAATCGCGGCTCGATCTCGCGATTACGAAAAGTCGCGAATCCCCATCCCGTGATTGAAGTCGCGACCTCGAGTTGACAGGGTAGATAGAAAGAAAAACAGGGAGCTCATCTCAGCTCAGTGCGTTGGAAAGTCGAACAAATGTCTTCCCGCCAAAAACTCGTCGAACGCGCCTGTCAATTCTCGCAGAGGAGGTGCGCGAGGTTAACTGTATCGGTTACTGTATTCACTTGAGATCTCGCTGCTGCGAGAGATATGTTGGATATCGAGAACCAAAGAAATTGTGCGTATAATTATATCCCTTTAGATTAAGAGAGTAATGTAAAGGAATTAACAAATATCGTATCGTTCGGTATACTTGATATAAATATATTCGCGATAATTTATTCCTTAGATGTGACGCAAAGACACGATTAACCTAACAAGCGTAAAAAGCCACAATAGTAAAATTGTCTTGAAAAAAAAAAAAAAACATGACTTTGACTTTAATAAGTGAAAACAGATGAAATCCCCTTTTTAAATCGATATTCAAAAATACATCAAATTAATCTTTGTAAGAATGTATTTTAATGTTATTTGAAGAGAAAAGAATATTGAATAAATTTGTAAAGAGGTTAAAGTGTAAACGAATGGTTTTTAACGTTTTTCGCAGATACTTGAAAGAAATAGTAGAATACTAGGAAATTTGTATGTTTTTCAACGATATGATACATGCAACTTTTATCATGAATCTATATCAAGAAATGATATCAAAGGTAGTTATAATCTATAAATCCCTACGCATACAGACTTAGAATATTCACGGAAATAGATTATATTTGAAATACAATTTTTAAATATAATTATAACCAATGGAAAATTGCTGATTCGGTCGAATCTTCGGAAAAAATTAGCTAATTCGGATAGTTAATTATTCTCCAAATTATCTAATCGAATTATGAATAAATAGTAAATAATTGAATTGGCCGGATATAGTTATCGACATCTCTAAAATATACAAAATTAATTTAATTAATTAATTTAATTTTCATAGGATATCTCCCGGACGGATGGGACATTCTCAGGCTCTACGTTACATACATATTTATGAATATTTTTCCAGTTAGAATAAAAAAATATGTACTGCTTACGCAACTATAAACCTGTCGGAAACGATACTTGTAGTATGATGCTGATTATTTCTTCCGTAAAAGCGTTCATTAATTATAAGATAGAGGACTTTACTTGATTGGCTGGATGATCGAGCGGCATGATGAATATGAATATCGTATATATATACGTATAGAAAAAAGTTGACCAATTGCATACAGCGCGTGATGCATGACAATAACGCGTGACGTTTAGCGACGTCGGCAACGCTAATAGGTTCTCCGCGCGCATATATCACGCGATCATGAGAGTCCGTTTGGATAAGCCTTTAAACGTCGTTTCCTGCTATATTTTGATACAGAATACGCGGAAGAGAGACGGGCGTGTCGTCGCACGCCATTCCAGGTGGCCGCGATTATCCTGTGGATTTCTTCGAAGTTTATCACGCTTGAAAAGTTCCTTTTCTTTTTCCGCCTTTATCAGCGGACTGACGTGAGCACGAGTCGGAACGAGTCGACGACGGCGTCCCGGCGAGGATGGAAGGCGACAGAGATTCGTCGGTCGATCGCAGGATGAAGGCGTACGGTCCCGTTCTCTTCGTCCTCTTCGCCTTCGCCGCGTACAACGTGACGAAGAACGGAGCGGTGGTGACGTCGTTGATCGCGACCGTTCTCGTCACGTCCGTGTTCCTCGTGCTCTTCCTCATCGGCAACGTGACGCTGCGGCTGTGCCAGACGTTGTTCTCGATCGTCACGCACGTGAGCCAGCACTCGGGCGAGAGTGTCTGGTCGATCGTGAGCTATAACTTCTCCCTGAATACCGCGTCGGCGACGACCGTCGTCTTCGGCGCGCTGCTCTTCCTCGGCTTGACCATCACCATACGGAGATGTCCGCTGAGCTACGCGTGGGATTTTGGTCCGTACGTATGCTGCCCGCTGATAATATTCGTCTATTGCCTGGCGAGGATGATCGATCTGGACGAGTGGGAGTCGAGACTTCAGTTCGATCTCAGTTTCATGAAGGGACTGGATTACGGCACCGGTATGGCGTATAGCTTTTACTACGGTTACCTGCGACTAATCCTACCGTCCACCGGCACCGCCAGCAAGAGCATAATCGAGAAGATTGAAAACTTTGAGGATAATCATAATGTCACTTTCCCGATACACAGGCTGTTCATTCTGATACCGTCGTCCGGATACATTCCACCGGATCTCAAGGACGCGTCCTATCAGTGGATGGAGAGCGCGCGGGAGCTGGAGGAGGAGAAACGCAGCCGAGCCGGTAACATCGGCAGAGTATACCGCAACAACGCCTACAAGATATATCCCGGTGGAAGAATGTCGGGTACCGAGCCGGTATACGCGGTGGTAGAAGGCGCGTCGGCTCTGTTAACGTATCACGAGGTACAGAAACACAATCATCCTGAATCGGTCGTGTACAAACGATATAAAAAGGAAATCATACAAATCTTCCATAAAAAACTATATGAGATCTTACAGAGCGAACCAGATACGAGAGATTTGTGTGAATTAATTTATTATGACGATTATGATTCGCAAGGAACCAAGGTCAATGTCGCCGAAATAATACTGAAAAGAATAGCCAAAATGAAAAAGTCCGCATGAGTGGTAAAACCCATATACGTATGCAAACGTTTTTTGTGATAAATTTTTTTAAATGTATATGTGTTTAATGATGTATTTCTAATATGGTCGAATGTGATTATATTATTCTGCATTGATACGTTTTGCGCTCTAAAGACCTGCGTTGCAGAAGAATTTATTAAAAACAGGATATAAGTTTGACGAAATGTTTAATGCCCAAAAAATTTCTTTTCAAAGAATTATAATATTAACAAAACTGATTTTATATATAAGTTTTTAGAGCGCAATGATTCAATTTATGATTTCAATTTGCAAGAGCATACATGACGTACAATATTGCGCAATTTATAAATGACATTCGATGTAATTTATACCGTTCTATCATTTTATTCATACAGAGCTTTCTCTCTTTTTTTTTATTCTGATTTTTCATACTTTGACCTACTTTTATAAATTTTAGCAAATTAGAAATGTTGTGATGATGAAACAAAGTCAAGACTCTCTTTAGATTTATAATTTTTCTCAAAGATGAAGGTGTGTGCCAATTCGAAATCATATTAACGCATAAGCATAAAATTTTATAATTTCAAAATTCGAAATTTTTTTATTTCAATATACAAATTTTATCATATACTGTTAATATATATGTATACATACGTATACATACATATATGTATGTGATTTAATCGGCTGTTCTTGGTCAAGAATACACGAGTACAATTTTTCTCCAGTCGTGTGATTTTTGTACGATGTACAAGATAAAAATAAAATGTATGTATAAAACGTATGTATCATTTATTCACAGATACACACAAGTCCCTTATGAAATAGATTACAAAGCGTCGCATTTTTAAAAGGAAGACATGTAATGCTCAATGCCACATGGACATAAGCACCTTCACATCCATGGCCGTTCTTTATATGCAAATATACGTATTATATTGGTCAAGAACTAGCGTCAAGAATTAAATGAATTTGTATATAATATATATGAATAAGATATGGCCTTCCACGTCCAAAGAGAACATCTTTTAAAGATTCATATTCAATTCTTAATAGTAAGACCACTGGTAAAAAGGCACAGAATTGAAGTGCGTTAGCCATGTGCAATTGTCAAAGGACTGATTGATTGACAATTTCCTCGGACATGGCTACGAACACATTTCGATCGTCGCGTAAACGATGGTGAATCGAATATTCTTCACATATCCATTTCGAACTGCTCAGCGGTCTCCTCGATCACCAGAGCGTCTATAATGTCACACAAGTATGAGAAAGATATTATTATTATTATTTTTCGAATAATGCACTATTCCATTTTATGTTATTTTATTAGAAAAAGCAAGTAGTGGACAAAATCGAATTGCAAGTATAAAATCAACTGACCTTTGTTAAGATTTTTGGCGGGATCCCTGGTGATGGCTGGTGTGTTGCCCTTCAACAATTCCGACGGTATGGTCAGCGTGTTTCGCGGCGGTGTTCGCGATATCGGCGAGTTCCGCAGGTTCATTAGAAACGCACGTTCGTATACGATGCGAGTACCTACGCAGAATTCGAGGATTTAATTATTCGTGGAATTTGCGATTGTAAGTGAAGTGAATTCCACCTTTCTTAGGTATGTGTTATAAACTTTCATTACGTATGAAAATATTCTTGAATGCCGATTCGATTGAGAGAACGGCTAAAGCCATGCGTAACAAGAAAAATTTTTACAGATATCTCGCTGCAACGCAATTCGTATTTTTATATGCAGGTTAAACCTGAAACTGTACTACTCACAATCAAGAATTATCAGATAAGGCCACAGTATTACCGCTGGACAAAGTATAAGCTGGTTTTATCAAGCAAGTTTAACACGCCGTAGTTTTGCAGGTGTTACGATTAAGATTCGATGGAAGAAACGGTTTCAATGAATTTAACGCTTCGTAAAAGTTTTTTCCTGATGTAAAAAAAAAAAAATGCAAATAAGATCGATCGGGACAATATGGAAGACTGAACTGGCAAAAGAAGGAAAATTTATAATAACGATGGAATAATGATGACACGCAGAAACGATACAATGGCCCGACAGTTATATGAAAAGCGGCGCACGCCGCCTATTTATACAAGTGTATTTCTGTACACCGACACCTTCCAACTTGAAAGAAGTGCAAGGGTCGGCGAGGATGCAACAAACATAATCGCAGAAAGCATGAAGACACGCGCGAAACAAAATCAACTGAGAGATCTTAAAATTTCTTTGTGTAAGTCACGTACGATTTAAGAACATTTTGGCTATGCAATAGTAACAAAGTTTTCACAAAATTAAAAAAAAAATATATATCTGGAATCTCAAATGAGTTTGAATCATAAAGTTAAAACATAAACAAAATAACATCTATAAAAGAAAATATTTGTAACTAATATTTTTTTTTTTGGACAAAACTGTTGATTGAATATCCTCCGAAATCAACAGTGTAAGGAACAAAAAAACTAATAGTTTATAAAATTAATTTTTAAATTAGATATCGTATAACTTAACATACATAAAATATAAAAATCAATTATGTATATCAAATTAATAATTTAAAACAAAATACATATCCTAATTATTATCATTTAGTTCTAGGATTTAATTCTAATCGTTAGCGTTAATCACTACACGATTTTATTCTATGAGAATATATTTAAACTTCAATTTCCAAACCGTTCAAAGATTCGCGTTTAACTTTTACTACACAGCAAAGATGGTAAAATTAAAATTAGTTTTTATGCTTTTGCCGATGTTTCACGCATGACATATACATCCTTAATCTGCAGAGCGTAACGTGAGTCTACTATTCTGTAATCATTCTATTTTTTTTAATATATAGTAAGTAAAAATAAATTCATGTTTTCTTAAAGAAGCTTAGGATTTATTTTGCATCTTCTTTATTTTGCAATTCAATGGATCAGACTACGCTATATATAAAATGCGCGAAAAAAAAAACATCATATAACGTAAAATTCGATCAGAAGACACGTGAGTGGAGGATGAAGAATGAAACTTTTTAAAATTAAGAGACATCTCTCCTCCCTCTCCCTCTCCCTCTCTCTTTCTCTCTCTCTCTCTCTCTCCTATTCAGCAAACTCGTAATTCATCAAGCTAAATCGTAAGAGGAAGTTCACCGCAGTTTCGGCGGCAATTCCACAAGAAACACGTTTCATATGCGAAGTGGCCGCGCTTGTTTATCGTCATCATTTACGCATCAAAGATGTTGGACGAGATTTATGAAGCGCTCTCGCGGTCGTGCTCGGTCTCGGCTAAAGTTATCTCGAAGGTCCAGCCGTTTCGCGCTGTGTTACCCTTGTTTTTCAGATCGCCGCGACTTTTTGCGCGCCGACCGCGTGCTGGCGTGGCGCGAGCGATAAACATTACGCGTCACCGATTACGCATCGGGCGACGTTCGGCACGCATTGATTCGGCCTTGGCTGTTTAACCGGATTGCCCCAGGAAACGCCGCGCAACGCATACGAAAGCACATCCAGTGCACGCGGCCTGAATTCACTCGTTTACCTGGCTTGCACTCGTCATTAATCTCAAATAAATGCCAAATGCGATTGTGGGGGAGGGGGGAGCGGGGGGAATTGAAAAGCCATATACATTGGCCCATAAATTATCTGTGTCTCGGTCAATTCTTTTCTCGTACGTACGTACGTACAACTTGTCTCAGCATTTTCTGCGCAAACCGGGAGATTATTTTTTTGGGGGGGAAATCTATAAATTGTCAGAATCGCGATTCGAAAGAGCGACTTCGGTTCGGTTTATCAACAATCAAACGTATCGCGGCACGAGTCGGCGTTTACCGTTTGCAAAGTTCTGACGCGGCTTTCTTGTCCTGCCATTGCGATTTCCTCAGTTTTTCTATTTGACCAAAAAGTTCATTAACTTGGACAACTTGTAGTAGCATCACCATGTCCCAAAAACCGGCCAAGTTTGTCGTTGGAAATTCTTCACCCGGCATCTAATTAATATTCTTTTGACTTTTAATCCTTCAAATGGCTGCATTTTCTGCGAGGTTAATAATCGGGCCTTTCCCGCGGCAGATCGCAGCTTACCCGCTGCTTCTTCTGGCAGTGCAACAATATCGCCGCCGGCTAATTCGGCCTCTGCAGACGCGGCCAATGACAGCAGTCTATCTGTCTCTTGTTTCAATAACTTCATAAAGCAATGACCATCTTTTTCTTCGACTTTTTCCACTTTTTGAACCCGTTTCGTTCGTCGAGCTAGCACTAGGTTCTAACTACTTTTGGCTGCTGATCAGATATGTTTTTACTAGTAGTATCGCGCTGTGATACGTCACTCTCTACGGTTATCGGAATTTTTTTCATTACGCTTTTTTGTGAATTTATAGTCGGGGGAGGGGGGGGGGCTCTTCTCTGCTTGGTTTTTCATTCGTGTTACCTTTACGACCTATTCTATACGATCCGTGGGCTTTCTACTATTGACTACAGGGAGCTGCGCTCGAAACTCGCGCATTCATGTTTTTTTCATGTTTTATGGAATGTCTTTTTATCTAGTATTTATATCCAGGTTGATCTTATCACGCGATAAATTGAGCAGATCTCGGAAAGAATGATTTATCGTTATAAAATAGTGATATATAATTACTTTATACTTTTCGCAATATTAATTTAACAGAAACAATAGAAGGGATTGTTATATCGTAGACACTCGAACTGTTCTCTTATTAAAACCAACAAAGATAAATAAGTCAGACTCATCGGTAAAGAGATATCCGTCAACAATAAGTCATCTCAGAACTTTATCTCATCTCTACCAATACATTGTTGCTGAAGCTTATTCGACTTCTCCAACGACTTTTTTAAACAAAACGATAAATTGTTCAAATTAATTATATCGAAAGCCTGATGACAACGCAATTTCTTGTAGAATTTTTTTCTAATTTTCAATTGGCTCGTGATAAAATTTAAAAATCAGGCTTCGATGATTAAAATCCACTTAAAACGTTCAATAAGTAAACAATAATTATTTGTTAACAATTAAAAGTAATGTTATTTATCACTCGACGTTATCGTAAGCATTGAAGAACTTTGAAATTGGCAGAAAAATTCGCAGGAAACGAAATGACGGGATACCAATACTATTTCATTCCGTTTTTTTTCTTTTTTTTTTTTTTTGCGTAATAAACATGTCTGCGCGACTCGCCTTCTCGACTCTTTCACTCTTCCTCTCGAAATGACGCGCATACGAAGAAGTATAAACACAAATACGATAAGTTATCCTTTATCGTTCGCTAAAAACGCAATAAGAGCCCGCATTCATATCTCGCGTTCAATGTCGCGAGTGATCCGACGATCTGAATTTCAACCTTAATAAGTTTAACCTTTCACCTTCTAGATATAGCATGCAGATATGGTACAATTGTTTCCAGTTAACATTCTTTTTGTTCTCCAACTCGAATAACCTTCTACTTTTCAATTTTGTGTAGTTTTTTAATTTTGCTTATATTAATACCTGCAAGAAAAAAAAAACAAAAGACTTTTATACTTTCTTTTGTGTATATAATGAAAAGATTAATGTGGCGGTTTGACAATAGAAAAAGAAGAAATACTACTTTTCGTGTGCTTACATACTCAACACATTATTTTTCCATTGTATTGAATAACCTGAAGTAACAGGCATCTTTTCACTATTGGATGTAGAACTTGTCCATACACACAAAAAAAAAAAAGAAGAAAAAGAAAAAAATCTTTCCATAATAGAAGCAAAATGCAAAATTAGTTTTTTATTGCAGGAGCATTAATAATCTATTTTTACTAATATAATTTTAATCTAAATTTATTTTCTATTTTTTCATTCTAATACTTGATAAAAGACGAAGAGCAAATTTGTGTTTTTTCAAGTTTAGAACTAGAAAAAAAAAAAATAATAAGTAAAGTCAAGTCGAGATTAAAGTTAATCTATGTCGACAGAAGTGGACATCAGAGGCTCTATTAGCCATTTTTAAGCCTCGGGAATCTCTGTCGAATGTCGGCTCAGCATATCGGTTACGGATTAACATCAAGGTCGCGCGTTATCGCGAACTGGGCGGCCACCGCGGGCCGAACGTGGGGATCATAACTTCGCCTGCGACGCAAAAAAGATTCGGATATTTTCCATACAGACGGGCGGCCAAACAAATTCGCGCCGAAACGCGCAATTACGTAATCGCTCGTGTTATCGAGTGAAGTTTCGCACGCGCGTGCGAAAAAGAGCGAGCGAGAGAGAGATAATCGCATGTCGCGCCGCCTCGACAACGCGTCGTGCGTAAATATCAACGACCTTGACTGCATCTTGCACGTGCGCATTTTGTTTGTCGAGGTCTCAAATGATTTTGATACTCTGGATTCGCAACGTTTCTGCTTTCTCGCGGATTTTTGCACGCACGAGAGTCACGACTCGTGGTTTCACGATTTTTTTTTTAATTATTATTATTATTTCTTTTCGTCCATCGATCGGCGTGAATATCGCTGAAGTATTACGTCTCTAATAACGTCCAATTCATACTCTATCGCGGAGGTCTGTCTGTCAACAGAGACAACCTGCGACGTAGAATTCCCCCCTCCCACCCCGCGGCAGCGTTCCGGGAGCTAGAAGAGAGAACAATACCGAGATGGGGGGGAGAAAGAGAGAAAGAGAGAGAGAGAGAGAGAGACGGAACGCAAAAGGAGATACACACCTCCCGGCGTCGTGGAATAGAGCGTGCCTCCGGGGGTGGACGAATAGTCGGCCGGTAGCTGGTTGGGATCGTGAATGACGACCCTCTTGGATGGTATGCTCTGGCTCTGCGTGGCCTGTCTGGCGATGGGAGACGCTGACATCTCGTGCAGTTGCGTCTTTTCTCTCGTGTCTCTGTTTTCACTCCGTTCCTCTCTTCTTTCCTTCGAGCACGCTCGCCGTGCTGACCAAGGGCGAGGATCCTCTTCGGTCTGGGCCTCTCTTGCTGCTAATTACCGACAAACGGTGGGGTATCTCGCCGAGTAGTACGCGAAACGTTCAAGGGTGAACCCACGCCGATCTTTCCCCGACGGAGGACGAAAGTCGCGGACGACGTCCCTCCCTTCTCGATCTCCCTGTAGAATCACGCGTCGCCTCTGGACGCGATCGTGATTAATGCGCGCAATTAACGTTGCCCGTCGATACCGTCGCGTGGACTCGACGCGACATAACCTATAAGACCGGAGCGACGGCAGAATGCACGTTGACTCGTCTCACGCAATGTGCCGCGGTGTGAGATAATTCGCGTTCGTTATATAAGCGTTCTCCATCTTCGCCATCCCCACCCTCTCGTTGAAGCGTTCGCTTGGATAAACCGGAGGAGTAGGAAGACAAAGCGAGTAAACTCGCGGAGAGGCGAGATGATTGGTGGACGAACGTGGGGGGGGGAGGGGGATCGGCATTAATTAAGTATTACTAAAGATAGCGAATTTTGGATAAATTTCGTGATTATCAGACAGATTTCGTGATTATCAGAGAATCAATAATTAAAGATGATTGATATTACGCTACGAGCTGAATGTCCAAATTCTGAAAGTCGTTTCTAAAATATCTCGAGTATTTGGACACTATTTTTAGGTATTTTTAAAATGAATTTAATTCGACAGTCCATATATATTTATATAATTATCAAATCAAAGTCATTCTTTATCAATAAAATGCGTAATTGATTAATAAATTAAAGTTGAATATTTTCGAAAGTGCATTGCACTTAATTTGAAAATGGTGGACGACGTTCAAGTTCTTGAAGAACTCTGGCGTTAATATTGCATTTTTACAATTTAAAATAATTATATTTATAATGTTTTTATTTCGTAGTTTACAATTGAAATAAAATAATTTATTATTCGGATATGTTATAAATATTTATCAAGTGTATATGAAGCACCAATCAAAGGGCACCCAACTCTTGCTTGCTCGTCACGTGACCCATATGGAATTCGTTTAGTTTGAAAATTGTCGGCTAGGCGACGCTGTCGGGAGAGTTTGTGCCAAATTTATATTTGCTGGTACCGAACACGCTTTTCATGTATTTGAATGCGTAAGAGGGAGGATAGAATTTTTACGCGTTAGCGATATTTAAACGAAACATTCCTACGGAAAAAGTGTGTGTTCGCGATGAATCCCTCAGAGCCAAGTGGCACCGAGACTCTCAGGTACAATGAGTTCACATTGGATGACACTGAGATAAGGTTATATACCAGCTTACTCTTGACAGATCAAAGCTTTTCAGTTATTTTCATTTATTTTCCGACATGCGTTATTATTCCTACATCGAGTTTGTTGTATATTGAGTAATTTCCTCTTTTTGAATTTATCTCTCTTACATGAACCCTTTCCTTTCAGTTCTAAGATGAAAGATGTGATTGACGTTCTCGCAATGCAGCGTGAAAAGAGAAATACATTACAGAAAAGTATCACGATCGATTATACGAAATCCAGCGATAGTTTTACCGTTTCACGCTTCATCTTCGAATGTGGTATGTTGACCGTGATAATGTTCTATTTCATATTTTAAAGAAAATCTTTAATGTCTAAAGAAAATCTTGAATACTGAATAATATATTGATTTAATTTGCTTGTTTCTACATATATATCTATTTAAATTTACATAATTAGAAACAAAAATATTTAGTGCTTATGTGTATTAAATTGTTATTAATTATAGCTATACAGTTACAAATATTATTTATAAATTTTCACATCATATTGGATATCCATCGTTAACCTGTGGGATATTCAATATGTTAACAAATAGCTTTTTGGATTATAGGTTTAAAATTAGAAGCTCATCCATTGACAATAGCCACTGCTGCAACATTATATCACAGATTTATTAAAGAAGCGACGCCACAAGGATATGACAATTATGTAAGGATATATATCTTTTATTTGTTATTATTTATTTGATTTTGATACAATTTCTTAATTTTTGTTATAACATACTTTTGCATAACATTATTATTTAAAAATATTATTTATTCAGTTTATACGTTACTGTTATATCTGTTCACTATTTGATTTTATCTCTGATATTTATATATTAGAACTTTGATTATATTATATTTTTTTGTTTATATTTTAAAGATTTTTTTATCAATTTTTTTTTTATATTGATGTTGAGGATTAAGTGAAGTTCATCTTAAAATCTTCAAAACAATTATCTTAAAATATTATAATTAATTTTTTCATCATTAATTGTTTTCTGTCTTTGTTTGTATTTAGCTGTTAATCTTTTTACGTTATATGATTATAATAATTGTTTTGAAATCGTGATAAGTATAAGTTTTTTTTTTTTAGTTAATAGCTGCGACTTGTCTGTACTTGGCTGGCAAGGTAAAGGACGATACGCTGAAGATAAGAGATGTAATGAATGTATCCTACAATACACTTCACAGGGGATCTCAGCCGCTCGATCTCGGAGATCAGTATTGGAGTATGAGAGATGCAATTGTACAAGCCGAACTTTTGATTATGAGGATGCTCAAATTTCAAGTCACGCCGGTGCATCCGCATAAAGTAAAGCATTATATATTTAGATAAAAAATAATATTAATGTATATACGTAATGATGAAATACATCAAACAATGATGTATGAAATTACATGATATATCATCTTGTAGTATATGCTTCATTATCTACGATCCTTGCAAGCTTGGTTTGGTGAAGAGGAATGGTCAAAGTATCCGGTTGCTAAAACTAGCATGGCGTTGTTGCAAGATTTTCATCATTCCCCAGCCATTCTTGACTATCCACCGAATTTAATAGCGATAGCTTGTATCAATCTGTCACTGCAAATTTATGGTGTAGTTGTACCTTTGATGGACGAGTGTGATCAACAGCCATGGTTCAACGTAAGTGCTGTGTGTCTCAACATTAATTTATATTTACATCAGATAATGACGCATATTTATTACTATCAGGTATTCTGCAAGGATTTGGCGAGGGACAAACTATGGGAAATTATGGAAAAAGTTATGGCGGCGTACGATGACGAGCCTGAAACGAGAGACAATTAATAAGCGCGTGTCTGTATCTATTGCAATAATAAAACGTATTTTATCAATTGCAAGCTGTAAGCAGACTTTTTTTTTAATTAGAAGGTACATTCGTGATTCGTCATTTGATTGTCATTTACATAACTTGTGGTAATCCATCTGCAATGTTATAAATTATAATAGGTTTTTGAGATCAGTTTGAAATGAAAATTCTAATATGTCGAAATTTTATAATAATTTTTAAATTAGAAAATATTTAAAATTAAATTAATTATTCATAATTGTACAGGTACACATGCAGTAATGTGAATGTGACAATTATCGTCCATTAGAATTTTTTTTATTTTTATCACTAAATTAGAGAGTTAAGTTTTAAACATTTCTTATTTAAAAATTATTATAATCAGAGCATTTTGGGATTTTTATATCGTTTTTATATTTTTCTTAAAATAATCTTTGAAGTCCATATTATTAACGATTGTTATGGGAGATCTGAAGCATCCTATACATATAATTATATATTACAAATATATATTTTATTTACACAACGTAGAGAGAATATCAATTTGCCGATGTATGATAAATACTCGTCAGAGTTACCGAATGGAGTTAACTCACATTACAATGAGCGTCTCCGAAAGTCAAATACTTCGATTACGCCACCTAGCCTCGCACGTTGCTCTTCCCAAGAAACGCCGCAGATAAGAATCTCGGCCGTCAAGTGTTTCGATTTATTATACGTTCTGACACGTAGCAGTAGAAATAACGCGTGGGCGACGATTTTAATGTAGTAAGTATCACTGTATTCGCTCGACGGTGCGGTTTTTCTTCGTCGGATCACACATCAAAACGGACGAATATCTCTCTTTTTCTCTCTCTTAGGGACGTGAGACAGAGAGGGAGAGAATGCAAGTATGAGTGGATTGAGGGGGCAGAGGGAGACGAATGTCCAGTGACGTTTCTCCGCGTCTTCTGTGTGACTTTACGGCACGGTCTGAAAATTCTCGCGAGATATGACAAGTAGAAGGCGTATCTATGCGTGAGCGATAAAGCGGGTCGGCGGTTTACGGTGATTCCGTTTGTATAATCATATTCCGTGCGATAATACCGCCTCGAACGCGACACGTAGCGACGTGGTCGAATGTCGTGAACGGTAGCCGTGTCTGTTATATTCTTCGTCAAACTGTTGGTTGTAAGTATCTCGCGGTGTTAAGGATGCCGTTACGTCTTCAGAAAAACCGCACGTTGTTCATTTTCAATCACTTGGATTAATTGTTAGCAGACCAAGATTGGTGTGTCTAATTTGATACAAAATGCCTTGATATATCTTAAAAGGAAAAAGCGCTTCTATTTTCCTTAAAAGGTTTCGGTTATTTCGAGGAATTTTAACTCGGCACCACTAAAATGAACCACTGAAAATGAATGAACGCTCTGTAACAGAAATGTCCCAGATTACGGTCACACCAAGTGGGATGGAGCGTAGTATTCACGAGATGTTGAAAGATGCACCTTCCCTGAATGAGAGCGACAATGCTGTACATACAGGGACTCCACCGCCTCATGTACCAAACAACTGCAGCAGTGACAATCATCCACGACCAGCTACCATAAACCTGAGTCTGGGTAGTCCTACAACGCAGACCTGTATGTATCAAACATTCTTTTGCATGTTTTATATGACGAGTAAGATTTCCACAGCCTTAAAGCTGGAGCAAAAGATGCCTGTCTTCTTCCAGCAATGGTCGTCTCGCCAAATACACCTGTGCAGAATGGTGATACCCAAACTATGCGTACCACGCAGAGCAAAATTGAGAGTCTGAAAAATTGGAGTATCTCCACATACAAGTGTACTAAGCAGTTAATGTATGAAAGACTAGGCAAAACATCACGTACTGTAGACTTTGGTGAGTGTCTGTTTGTCTGATCTGAATATTTTTAGTGAGATATCTTTGGTGTGCCAGAGTGACTATTTTTTGTTTTTGTATTCCAGAACTTGAAACACAAATTGAATTGCTCAGAGATACTCAAAGAAAATATTGTAACGTCCTACGATTATCACGAGCTTTGGCATCGCATTTTCATCACGTTGTTCAGACACAACATGCACTGGGTGAGGCGTTCTCCGAACTGGCACAGAAATCACCCGAACTTCAAGAGGAATTTCTGTACAATTCGGAGACGCAAAGAAATTTAACGAAAAATGGCGAGACACTTTTAGGGGCCTTAAATTTCTTCGTTTCCTCTGTGAATACCTTGTGTAATAAGACGATCGAGGACACGTTGCTCACAGTGAGACAATACGAAACCGCGAGGTATGCGACTTTCATTCTAAATATACTTCTCACTTCACGTTATTTCTATTATTACAATGTGATAATTCTATAGGATAGAGTACGATGCGTATAGAACAGATTTAGAAGCGCTTGTGCAAGCTACAAAGTCAGACAGTAACAATGCGGCGAGATTAGAGGAAGCGCAGGCTAATTACGAAGGACACAAACAGAATTTCGAAAAATTGCGCTCAGACGTTTCTATCAAATTGAAATTCTTGGATGAAAACAGGGTATTCTTTCTTTTACATTCTTTTATAAATTGTTAATTGACAATCAACTGACATTTCTTCCAATGATTTCACTGTTTCCAGATTAAAGTGATGCACAAGCAATTGCTGCTATTCCATAATGCTGTATCTGCCTACTTTTCGGGGAATCAAACCGCGTTGGAAGCGACTCTCAAACAATTCAACATCAAAGTGAAATCACCGAATTCCACTCTGCCATCATGGCTGGAGCAGTAGAATTAAATTGGATACTTCGTCCCACGGTGAAAAATGTGAAATAAACAAGTACGTTCGTCCACTGAGTTGTCTTGAGTTACAAGACGCAGAAAGTAAAGATAAAACAGTTATAAAAAAAAAGAAAAAAAAATCACTCGACGATTTGTCAGTACATATTGTGAGCCGTTTAACAAGTTAACGTAGAGTGAAAAATTGCGAAGTTCATGGTGTATAAACAGACTGAACTTAAGATGTAATATCATCAAATGTGGATCATTATATAGTGATAATATATATTATAATATATATTATATATATATATATATAATGATATGGGGTATATATATATATATATATATATATATATATATATATATATATACACATCATGTATTATAAAATTAATAATTCTTTTAAGAGAATTATACAAATCAGTAGAAAAATCTCTAAACTACTTAGTCGATGTTCCGAACAATTAATTTCTAATGCTTGAACATGCGAGAGGAGGCAATAGATATTTAATTTTTTATATTTCTCTTAGAAGAGAGTTCCAAAATGTAAATATGATAAATGGAGCCTTCTATTTTACAGCATATTAATGATATTAATTAATGATATTAATTACTTATTTATATTATATTTTACATATAATAAGCGTATAGCTTAATAATGATGAATATGCCCGGTACTTTAAAAGACTAAAAGATCTTTAAACCACAAATGTATTATTTTGTAAAAGTATTATTTTGTAAAAGTTTGAATTTTAAAGTATGATCTGCTTTATAATTTACTTCCTATTTATAACAATGTAGTCGTTTAAGTTAGAATATATTGAAAATTAATTTGTTGAAAGCAAGAAAATGATTGGATAGATTGGAAATTCTATTAGAATTGTCAAATTTTATCAAAATATTTCTTTGTTATATTACAATTATTATTTTATTTATCCGCCATTCTATAGAGATTAATATTATGTCATTGATATCATACTTATTTTCAGTTATTTATAAAAAAAATGGATTTGATTGTGTAGTACATATAATAATTATAGAACAAAATTTTTACATAATTCTTATCGTTGTTCTTTTAAAAACATTTCTACAATTAATCTCCATTTAAAATTTGTACTTTCAAAATTTTAAGCAGAAACACTTTACATTGTGAAGAAAAGCTAATCATTTTCTTACTTAAGTATCTATTTAAAAAGTATGAGAAAATATAAAAAAAAAAGGGTAACATCTTATTCAAATCAATAAGTTTAATTGCTTGCGCTTGTATTCTAAGAATGAGAACATGATATATAAGTTTATGTCAATGCACTAAACACACACACACACACACACACACACACACACACAAAAGTTTGCAATTTTCAGATTGTTTGGGGAGGAACTTTCAAGTGTATTTTGTAACGAAAATGTGTGGCATTTTTAACGATGAACATTTCTTGTCATGATAGTGATAATTATTGCAATTAGCAGTTAACGAAGAAATAAACTAGCTATACTAGGCAGATACATAATATTATGATGTTATGCCACAAAATTGCGAAGATGATTCTTCCAGTGTGTAAATGATATTTAATAAACATTTCACATGTGTGTATGATGAATGTATAACGTAAGATATCAGCTGTCTCTTGGAGAATCACCAGATTTTTATCGTTTTACGCTTGTATCTATTATCCAGGGAATAATAGCGTGATAATATCTTATAACTCTGGCCTGTGTAACGTGTAATGCTGCTACATTCTGTATATATTTTTTGCATATAACATGTAAAGACTCCACGAACACGTATCCTCTCCTTTTAGATTATACATAATTTTGCTATGTTATAGTTAAGTTGCATTCCACAACGCAATGGAAGTAAAAGTAAAACGTTCCGTTTTCTCTCTGCTAAGATCTGATCTTTTTCTTTAATTATCGACACTACGCGATGAAAAAGAAAACAACTTTGTTTTCTGCGAATTATGTAACCTGGACATTTTATTATTTATAAAATATATAATATAGCTGAAAGAGATTATGTGTTCCTAACTATGATGTTATTGTATGTGTATATTATGTGTATACAAATTCTCTTAACAATAAATGAATGCTTATATAAGAGAGCATTTCTTTCCTCTGATATCTCTCTCATAAAATATATATTTTGGCATAAAAATATATCGAAGGCAAGGTTAGATGACATTTATGGTATTATTTAAGTAGATAGTTTTCGCAATCGATAAAAAGACTTGGAAGGTACGATCTATATAAACACTTGTTTACATATACAAATGCAGGACGAGAGAAAATATCAATTGCGTATTTCCTTCCCGAACAATATGTATTCTACAAATATATAAAACCTCTTTATAAATTATCACATATGTATTTCACAAACGGAACTTTGTGGTAAGATGAACAAAAAGTATTTAAGAAAGTAATAAATATATTACATAGCTAATACAGAAGTACTATTGTGGGCTCTGCTCCGCTTGCTGATTTTGCGCTTCTAATGCCGCTTGAGTCGTGTTTATCTCCTCCATTCTTTTGCGTACCATTGCAGGCTGCACCTCCATGAATATCTCCATTATCTTATGATTAGCATGTATGTATTTTTGTGCGCAGTTATTTATGCAGAAATCCTATAAATAAAAATGAATTTGTTTTCACCCTTAATGCAATTAGAATAAGATTCATTCAGTATTTCCTTACCTCGTCTGAGGTGATTTCTCGAGAGAGAAAAGTATTCGCACATTTTTTAAAGCACATCTCGGATATCTGGTTGTAGAGCAGAAGGAAGTCTTTGAACTACTGAAAACAGATCTACTGTAAACCTGTTGTTTTACAAGATTTTATTAAACACATATTATTATTTTATAGAAATACAATAGACAACGTGAAATTATATATTGGTTAATTTAATCGAGCGAGCATATCATATTGAAGATATGCACATTTCTTAGCTGTAGGGTATCCATGTAGACAGCTGTATTTTGCACACGTTACGAATATATTTTCCCAAGATGACAATCTCATATGCGCACACAATTTTATAAAATATTATTTCAGTAACGCGTTAGATGTAAGAGAACTTTCGTGACACGTGAGCTTGGTGGTGTGCTGGAAAACACGTATATTTACAGAGATCCTACCTTGTAGACCGAAGATAAATTAAAAATCTCGTTAATTGTTGACAATAGGTATTTTACAGTGATATAAAAATCTAAAAACAAAAAAAAAATGGAAAAAAAGATAGATACGCAGTATGACGTTCTCTCCTCCGATTTTCCTGTAATTTTATAAATTTGTATATTTTCATGCGTAGAATATATTCTGAGAAGGAAAATTGTCACCTCTAATTTTTTTATTTTTTAAATTTTTGACGTTGGTAAGTTAAAAAATGATAATTTAATGATAATTTAATGATAATTTAATTTATGGCTGCATATTTATCATATTCTCTGCTTTAATTAAAAACATAAGTCATTTTCCTATATAATTTAAATTATAGCAGAGAATAATTTCAAAATTTATATCTTTTTCATTCTTTTTATGTGGATTAAAGTTCAAATATTAAAAAACTTTGAAAAAAAAAAAATGAGACGATGATTTCTTTTCAGGATATATTCTACTTATCAAAATATACAAATTTATAAAATTTGTATACAAGAAAATCGATGAAAAAAGCGTTATACTGCATATTTACCGAAAAAAAAGATAAACACTTTTGAAAATTAAAAATTTTAAATCGTGAAAATCACAAATCTCGATAAAGCATTAGGAAAAAGTGCTCGGAAAGAAAGCATTTAAAACTTCAAGAGTTCTTAAATTTCCAAGAATAACAATTTTGAAAAATTGGATCTTAAATCATGAAACTCACAAAGTCTCAAAAATCGATAAAAGTCAGAAAACTATAATTGATGATAAAAGATGTAAACAACAAGTAAAAGATAAGTGAGAAATGAAAAGAAATCGTTTACGTGAGTTTTTAAAATCTTACGATCGAGTCCGAGGTGCGAAAACTTGAATTCTGAAGGAAGCGAATAGAAAATATCATTTTTTTTTTTTTGCGTTAATTGTTTCCTACAAAGAAATAAAAGTTACACACGTTTTCACGTTCATTATGCGCCGCTAACCGCGTGTTCCTCGTCGCGCCAGCCATTTGATTATCATAGATAAGATATCTCGGGAGAAGCATATTTTAAGAGATCTCTTTTCTCTATCTTCCTCTTCCGAGGAGCGTTCAACATGATCAGAATTGTTTTATTCGCAATTATACTATCTGGCCTTTTACATAGTAAGTAAATAAGTTATACGTTGTGCATGTGTGTTTGACCTTATTATTCTTATAGATAATTATAAAAATCGAGAATCAATGTTGCAATGAGTTAAGTTTCGTCGACATTCGAATTAGACTTCGTCAGTAGCGATTTTATTATCGCTTCGCCTTTCGCGTGCACTTCGTTTTCTATTTTGACGTAAATATCCATGCTTCTCGTGCGACTCATAAACTGCGCTCTCGACAAGAATATTTTACCGCCATTGGTTTTCTCAGATAAAATAACGAAGAAGCGCGTAAGGAAGAACGAGTTAATTATTGCCTCTTAAATTTTCTTCAGTGGTTTCCTCGCGAGAGGAGAGTCTATGGTGTTACGATTGCAATACGGATTTAAAGCACAGACATAAAAGAGATTGCAACGATCCTTACACACCGGGCGATTTGGTCGCCTGTCCTCGAAATGAATCTCATCATTGCCACAAAAGTATCATATTATGTACGTACATTGATTTAATTGCATTTTAATCCGATATATATATATATATATATATATATATATATATATAAAATATTGATTAGTGAAATTATAAATCTCTTTCTTAATTATTTATATTGGATATGTCGAGGTACAAAATGAGATTAAAGGAAAATATTTTTGGTAGATAGAAATATTTTAGTGACGGTACGAGCCTGCGTATTATCGCGCCAAATCAACGAATACTGCAACCATGAAGATAGTTTCCCGCATTCGAGCATCGAGTGTTACTTTTGCAAACAGAACGCCTGTAACGGTAAAGCATCATTCGGCTTAGTGTCATCAAAATGGTCAAGTGATCTTGGATGGATTGTAATTATTTTGTTGTGGATGTTAACATAGTGAACACGTGCGGATAATAAAAATTGATGATAAAACTCATGACAAAGTTCAATTATACTTACGTAATTGTGTAAGAACAATTTCTGAAATATTTATTTTTACTTGGATATATCCTCGCGTCCGATAAAGCCAGTTACTTTTTTGAAAAAATTTTGACTACAAAGAAATCATAAAATATGTAGAAGAAATGCTTGAAAATATAAATATTCTTAATATGATGAGATATAATGGGTAAATCTTGTATAAAAATGTGATTCATGCAAATATAACTTAATTGGGCAATTTTTGGTAATTGGATAATTGGATAAGACCGGCTAAGAGGACAGGAAAGGAGGTGAATAAGGCGATCAGCGATGAATAAGGATGCTGCGCTTAAGTCACACAGTTGGCTTAACGGTATGATCAAGTTTAACATGTATTGATGATTTAACGTATCTATTTGTCAATGATCACGTAAGAAAGACGCGCGATGTGAGAAATATACATACGATTCCTTTCCTCAATTCTGTTGCAACCGTAGAACAAGTGGAATTAATTAGGAAGATTAGACGAAGTAGAGTGGTTGATATGGTAAAGACCACGTGCCACGTGCGACAAACAGTTTTCCAGCGATAAAATATTCAAGTTTCACTTAATTCAAACAGATGTTCGCGGTCGCGTCGCATTAAGTTTTTCTTTTAGATAATTAGATAGGGAAAAGTTGCATACTAATTATTTTAATTGTGTCTCATTCATTTCTGTCACTGAACGTAAATATATTAATTAAGCTGATCTGATTATAAGTCTTACAAAGTTTAGATCTTTACATCTCGTGCAGTTAAAAAGATTAAATTAGTTAATTAGTAATTGATAATAATCTAATAATGCAGTTATATTTTACATTTTCATGTCAAACGGACCAAAAATGGTTTATTTGACTCAACAAGAAAAATGTATCGAAAAAAATGTATATTTTTTTTAATTTGGTAGTTCTACAGTTTAAACAAATTTTTAAATAAAAAGAACAAATGGAAAAATGCTTTCGATTAGATTTTATTGTCGATGCCCATTGTGGGCGTCTCTGCAGTTCATGATCTACTAATTAAAGTTTGATGATTGATTCTACTGAAATAAAAGTTTGAATGCTGTTTGCCATTTTCACGTTAAAATGAATTTAATTCTGTATATTCTAAATTTTTGGGAGTGAAACTTTACTCCAAGAGAGTGAAATGTGAATTTTAAATAATTATTTATATCTTGTTATTTTTTTGATTTATGATTTGAATTCTAATAATTTATTTATAAATAAATATTAATTTATAAACATTTATCGATGACATGGCGGATTAATAAAAAGTTGGCGCCACGGCATCCAAATTTTTATTCTATTACGGATCAAATCATTTGCAACGCTTTGCCTTAAAAACGATCTTGTTCGCAAAGCGATCGGAAAAATATTTTAAGTGTAATTGAGAAAAGGATGCAGTTTCAGCTTACGAGTTATACGCATGACAACTCTTGAGGCAGAAATGTCGCATGCATTGCGACGCGGCTTGGTCATCAACACTCAAACAAAAAGAAACGGGAACAGACATTGACATGTTGAAACAGAAAATTACATCTAATGCCGACTACTGTGATAGAAGAAAATGACAAATAGATACATAACACATTGTCAACTCATTGATGTAACTCTTTTTAGAATAAAATTATTACAGTGACACGCAGATAATAAAACAATTGGTGACAAAAAACTCATGACATAAAAAAGTTCAATTATATTTACGTAATTGTACGATCAATAATGTGACAATTTCTGAAAAAATTTTACTTCCACTTGAAAATGTCTTCACACCCAATAAAGCGAGTTTCTTCCTCTGTGAAAATTAAAAAAGAAGAACCAAACCAACGAATTCATAAAACGATATAATGTACTTGTGAACATGGCGAAATGAAACATTCGAAAAAATATATAGCGCCTTTCGCAGAAATTAAAATCGATTCTCTCCCGTCTAGAAAAAAGATTAATACGGGTGAGTAACTTGGATCAGTCACCTTGTGTATGTGTGTGTGTGTGTGTGTGTGTGTGTGTGTGTATATCGTTTGTACGCTTATACGCTTGTGTGTGCAACGCTTTTTTCTCAGTCCATTCTGAGGTCGAATATTTCGATACGCCTAACCGGAACAGCCAGTTGTTGAAAATAAATCTCGCTGAACAAGCCACGGATTTCTAGATCACACGAACGTCCTCCTCGGCAATACAAATGACAAACTTCATTTCGAGTTTTAATGTACACATACAATAAATACATGAATGAACGGCGCGGAAGCGATTATCAGGGGGATCGGGTTAAATACTAGGGTCAAGTCGGTAATGTCCAGCGGTTAAATGCTTCCTTGACCTTTCTTAATCGAGTCGGCAGGACACATTTTACCAATTCAGATATTTCCGAAATTGTTTCGAGGATCACAAAAAGGACAATCAAAGTAAGGAGTAATTCCTCTTCGGTAGACATTTATTTATTTCTTCTTTTATATATAATTTTTGTAGAGGATTTTTAATTGACACACAGAAAGAATGAATTTTGTTGAAGTACCTAAAAAAAAAAAAAAAATTTTGCTACACATCTGAAAATAATCCTGTTGAGTCATCAAAATTATTACGTAAGACTTAAGCATGATGGAAGTATCGCAATAATATTTTATTTTATTATATTTTAGCAATCAATTTGAACGTCCTACGTAATTATTTTGATGACTTAATAAAATTACTTTCAGGTCTGTATGTGAATACATTTTTAGAGACTTCAGCAAAAGTATCTTTTCCGGTGATCATTAAATTGATTATGAAAGCATTAGAGAGAACATATAGTTCTGCTTTGGCTAACTACGTCGCAAATCCACAACGATTCACGTGACTGATGACGGAAACAAATTGAATATATGTAAATTCAAAAATAATCATTAGCATAATTAATTAAGACGTTATCACAGAGTTGTCACCGTAAAAATAATTGTTCTTACGCGTTTCTAAAAAATCTTCGACACGCCTTCGATCGCGTCTTCGTCAAAGAGAAGATCGGTCAGAAATAAATTCAAGGATGGCTGGATGCATGGCTGGTGAAGAAGGCGCTAAAGTCACAAGATACTTATATCCGGAATATGTATGAATTTTGTATATTAGAGGAAGGAATCGCTCGTTAGGCGAAACCTTGGAGCGATCGGTAGATGGACAGCGGGAACGAGAGAGAGAGAGAGAGAGAGAGAGAGAGAGAGAGAGAGAGAGAGAGAGAGAGAGAGAGAGAGAGAGAGAGAGAGAGAGAGAGAGAGAGAGAGAAGATGCGAGAGGGAGACAGAGGGAGAGGAAGAGGAGTGCTCTTGGCAAAGAGGGTGTTGGTTCCTCAGTATCGCACTGGACACGTTTGGCATCGGCAGTATCGAAACGGTCATCCCGATCGCTCGGCAATACCCATTGTTGTTCCTCGAGAACATTGTGATCTTTGAGAAGAGATTCTCACCGCATCTCGGATCTCCTTGCACGTGGAGCTGAGCCGATTTTTTTTTCCACGAGCGGTCGATATTTCGACGTCCGCGATGATTTCCGTCGAGCGTGCAGCGATGATCATCTTCGGGCTGGCCCTTTTCGTAACTTCAGGTGAGGTCCGCGGATTCACGCGGTTCAAGGGAAAACTTTATATTATTAAATTTAAATTCGGAGTAGGATTGAGAAATTAATAAGTAATACGCCGAGTAGACTCGGCCATTTTGAACAGTCAGAAATCTACGACGAAGTTGCTGTTTTTAGCCGCGTACTTAATCTTTTTTTCTTAAATACTAAAAAGAGTACTTGAAATACTATTCTTGTCCTATTGTTTACGAACAAATCTGATATATTTTACGCAAAGCTATTATATCGTCTCTATTATGTGATCTCGTATATTAAAAAAAAAACAACTGCAAAGTTACGCGAATGGAAAAATAAATACCATTAAGTCGCGTGACTTTCATACTTGTTGCTTTTATAATTTTACACGCTTTCTCTCTTTGTTAATTGTCTATTGTTTAATCATAGATATCTGTAAAGTTTTCTTCGGTTGTTGTATTATGATTTTAAAAAAATATAGCTGTTTATATAAAAATGTTATGCTCGCGACATATCGTAATTGCGATGTAATCTTCAAGCCAATATTGTTAATTCCCGGGAACTTTCATCTATTTCAGGAAATTCAATGATTAATATGCTGATTAATAACATTCGCAGTTTTTATGCAGATCTCAGCATAGAAAAAATATAAAAAAGAAAAATAAGATAAACACTCTGGTGTAAAAACAAGATAATTCATCGCGTCATATAATCATAATATTTTTCTCTTATCTCGATCTTGAAAATTATATATCATGAGAAGAGAACATTCATAAATCTTGCCAGACTTGAAAATAATTTTGTCGGATCAAAATGAAATTATTTAAAATAAAAATATGTATGTAGAACATTCAAATTGATCGCTAGAGTATAAAAAAAATCTTTTTTTTGTGTATATATAATTTTTGTCCATGTCGTGACATTTCCTCTTAAGTTATATGCTACGTCGCGCCTCAATGCATTTTTACAATGGCGGCAACCTGATTGTGTGCAGAACTGGCGCGCGCCATTAATATCGACGGTTACTCAGCATTACATCACTTCTTAATCATATCCGCACCTGTTTTCTTTTACAGAATTGCGCAGGTATCTCTTTCGTTCTAATTCATATTTATTTCTGTAAATTTCCGCCATTTATTTTCCGTAAATGCCTTTCGAGGTATCTTTTTCAAGATAAAGGAATGTCTTCTTTCACTTGTATTTCAATAATATGTAATTTACTAAATGTAATTTACGTAATTTACATAATATATGCATAATATTCGCACATATACATCGGATTCTTATAATAGGTTTTTAAATCGGATCATGGAAAGAACAGTTTTGATAAAGTATTTAAAAACTTGATCAAATATGAAAATAATTTTATCGTGTCATTAAAATTATATAATACACTTATGCATGATAATAATATTATAAAATTTGTTATGCTCCAGCAACTAATTTAAATGACGTAATTATTTTGATGGCTTAATAAAATTATTTTCAGATCTGTAGCTAGATCTAGCCAAATTTTTAGATACTTCAAAACTATCTTTTCTGTGATTACATCTGTGTCTTTTCTGTATTTGATAAAGAAATGTATGATGTATATACATATCTAATCACGTTTGCTCTAAAGATGCGTAATAAAATAGGAATTTAATAAAGTTTAGGAAAAACATAAAAAAATGATCGTCTAAAATGTATTTTCGACAATCTAGGAGAATACTTTTAAAATTGTATGTTAAAAATTTACATACATGTGTGAAAAAAGTTCTTCAAATTTTCTACATTTACACGGTACAAGATACGCATTTTATTCGACGCTCGCAATACTCTTAGGATCATTTATTGTTCACCGAACGTTGCATAAGGACAAATATTGCTCACGAACGTTGCGAGCAGTACCGAGTGGGACACGATCACGCGATTATAATCAATCCTCAAATTGCGAGATAAAATCATATTTTATATATATGTTTCTTCATGTATATATATCTTCTTCTACAGGTTCCGCCCTACGATGCTGGGTCTGTTCGTCCAACGTGAACGTCATGTGTAACGACCCGATGAACACCACAGATCATCAGGCTGCGTTTCACATAAGGACCTGCGATCCGGGTCCCTTCGGCTCTTCAAAGCCCATCTGCCGCAAAATCGTTAAACGAGGTAAAGCCCTCCGCTGGTTTGTTACGATATAACGCGTGGAGAGAAATTCGCTCGAAAAGATCTCTCGGCGTGTGTAATTTCAATCGCATCGAAGTAACAACTCTCGAGTTGTTTTAATGAAAAGGCACGCGCCGTCGATGAATGTTTGCTTTCCTCGCGTTTTCGCGCCCGCTTGTCTCGCGTACCTCTCGTGTCGTTAATGTGATATCGCGGGGAAGGGAAAAAAAAAAAAGAGTTATCGCGCGACAGAAGTGAGATGACAGAAAGATTTTCTGACTCGCAGCGTGAGTCGAGATACGTCGCTCGTTTACTCGGAGGATGACGCATTTCGTAGTCGGCATCGTTTAAATCGCATCTTTTTAATGCGCTGTATCCTCTTTTTGCGAGGCGCTTGCGCGCAGTAATACGACGTCGCAATTGAGTCACGCCGGCGCGTATAGAGATGACGATGTTAATTGAACGTCAAAACAAGGCCGGTACCACACCTAGAAAAAAATTATCATTATGCCACCGCCGGTGATTAATTTCGGGCCAGGGTGATACCGCGGCGCTGCTGCGGTTTCTCTCTTCTCTCTTTTTTTTTCTGTTTTTTTCTCTCTCTTTTTCTCCCTCCCTCCTCCCCCTCCCCCTCCTCTTGCGCACTCAAGTTCTCGGTGTCTGTCATTGCGCGGTTTCATGGCGAATCGAACGTACTAACCGCACGTCGAATTCCGTCAATTGGACGGAATTCTAGCGTGACGAGGCAGCGTGCGTGAAATAGCGAGCGCGGCCGCCACGTGAACAACGCAAAAATTACGTAAGCGACAATAATAATCGCGCTATTAAATCGACGGCTGGGTTTTGCGCTCGTTGGCGCGCAACGGAAAAGACAACCCCGAAACGATCGCGCGCGACTCGAAGGTTCGTCGACTCTTATAGTTTCCCGCGAGGCGCAAAAAGACGTGCGTGTGTCTATTCATCATTTGCAGAATTATGATTACGATTATGATTACTTTTAGCTGAATCTCAAGTCGACGATCCATAATTCGAATCGAATTTCTAACGGGTGGAATTCTAATTGTAATTATCGCGTATTTTAATACATACATTTATTTCAATATATATATATATATATTTATTAATATAAATTATACAATTATTAATAATTCAAGTTAACAATCTATGTTAAATTTATAATTTATATAAAAAAAACATATATATATTTATGTATGCATGTGCGTGTTTGTATACGCATTGCGCTTGGATTCTCTCGGACGTTTCGCCACGACTGTAGACGATAGAACTATAAATAGAATTCCATCCCGACGAAATGAATGACGGTCTTTTTCGGATCGAGCTTTCGGAGCGTGCCGAAAATCCCTGTTATCTTTTAAACGATTAATCTATGTTTAGAATACGGCGAGCGAATAATCATACGCCAGTGCTCCACGCCGTATCATGATGAAATGGAGATCGTCGACGGTCAATGCGGTAACTCTATGTCGCAGCCAGGACGTGACGTAATCGAGTCCTGCCACATCTGCAGCAGCGATTTGTGCAATTCCGCGACCGGCGCCTCCGCGGTGCGGCTGCTCTACGTCGCCGCGATGATCGTCCTCGCCTGCGCCTTCCACCATTCCAAATACGCCCTTTAACCCTATGATAAAAACCGAGCGATAGTTGTAAATGAAAAAAAAAAAAAAAAGAGGTCAAGAAAAGAAAAGAAAAAGGAGAGGCGGGAGGAAGAAGAGCGAAGATTCGCATGATAGCTACGAAATACTTAATGTTGTCAATCTACGACTAACAAACTTTCACTGCGAACAAGCGCGTTGTTTCCCCGACTCGACTGACGATTCGAGAGAGACGCGTAAAAAAAAAAAAGTGCTGCCGAAGAGGCCTTGCGTAATTTTCTCCCGGCAACAAAGGCGATTATTGCGAAACAAAAATTACGAGCCGATGAAAATTATAAGCGCGCGCAGATTTTATGATTAATATATATTGGATTCAACCGGAGTTGCTGTAAGTACAAAATAAAGGAATATAACATAATCCATATGGTGTGGAAATCTGACTTTTCTTTCCGGGGGAATGGTTTTCAAACTAACGAGCCTTAAATACGGCCTAATCGACAAGAGGGCACAACTCGACCCCGTATATCGTATTTCTGCGCGCTCGATTACGGGCAGTTGCCCGTAATAATTACACCATGTAGAACGAATTGGACCTGTCGTTGTTGCGTCCCGGCTTCATTGGTTCAACCTTGTTTCGTCTTAAGTAGGCATTACCTTGAGCGTTTCCTCTCATTACTCTTTATGTCTTCCTCTCTTTTTGTCACGGGAGTATACCTTAACTAGTGTTAAGAGCGAAGGCGTAAATAAGAGAGCTTATCAGGTATCCGTCCAGCAATTAGAATAATGCAGTGTTTTTCAAACTTCTCCGGGTCGGGATCCTTTTTATAGGTAGAAAACGCGAAATAAAAGCGACTCTCGACTTTTAGTCTCCGAATAAAGCTAAGGATTATTTTACTAATTTTATTAAAAATTTAAATACGTTTTTACATTTAAAAATTTTTAACAAAATTTATTAAACAAATAATTATGAATCTTATCGATATACTTTATTTGCTATGTAATAAGTCAAATATGTATATAAATGGAAATTTCGGGGATTCCCCTTCGCGATTCCCATTTTGAAAAACACTGGAATAATGGATAAATGTGTTCTCAAGGGATTGGCCGCTGCCAACATACATTGAAAATACATACGACATTCATATATATACGTGTATATAATATATCCCTTTTCTACGTACACAATAATATTCTTTTCCTCATTCTTACATTTAGATTCATGAGGTGATTATATTATATAACTTTGCCCAAATTAAAATGTAATCGCTTTAACGTAAGGCGATGTATAAAAATTAGAGAAGCTACTTTTAAGAAAGAGTTATGTGCCCTATGGCGAGATAAGTCCTCCTCAAGGAGGACTTATTTTTAGGATTCATTCCAGCTCATGCTCGAGCATTCGCGTTTCATGATCGATTAAAGAAGAGCTCCACACGTACAAAGTACGAAGTAAAATAACACGCTTTGCGCGCGTCGACGTTCAATCGCGAAATCGCTAATGACACTTCATTATAGTTTCAATCGGCAATTATCGAAAAAAAAAAAAAAAACCTAGAAACGACAGTATTTATCTTCCGCTTGTACAAATAAAATCTGTGAATCACAAAAAAATAGTTCTGCACTATGCATTATGCGAAATTCCCGACATCGTCTACACACGATTCACGATTTATCGATCATTCGACAGATGCCTCAAATCATTTATGTACGCTGCTTTACAAATACAAATTTAATTCATAGTCGTGACGGACAAATCGTTAATCGCCAATCGGCTGCCGAATGTTTTAATTAACCTGACAGGTCTAGTAAGTAAATATTTAGAATCCGCAAATGCGCGGTAATAATACGTTTTTACTTTACAATCTAACCTCGTTCCTCGTTTTCTAAAACATTAATGTTATTAGCGCAATAGGATTTTCTCTAATTTTAATACCTAAGATCTAAAATCAAGAAAATTATCTTGATATATTATATAAATTATAACAAAGCAAGGATAAATGAAATCAAAAGTCACAAAAGAGAGAAGAATAATTAAATATTTAAATCATATATATATTTGAAAAGAAATTATACCTCGCTGAGTAAATATTTCTTATAACTAATAATAATTCGTTAATAAAACGGCAAAGAAATATCTGTTGTGCAATTTTTAAGCACTGCAAAATTTTTTAAATATTTTGTGACGTTTCTTGATTTTTCAGTATTAAGCTGTAGGTGATCTTGATCTTGATCTGATCTTTGATTTGTTGTTACAAAAATCATCGATCATCGTAATAAATGTCGTTGGAATGCATTGGGAACGAGCAGAGCAGTCGCAGTTTACATGGCACGCCTCTCGATCTCCGTGTCAATCCTTCAGATCAGTTTCGAGCACTAGACGAGGAGAACTTGCTGTTGACCGGGTCGCATCTGCATACGCAGCAAGAGGGGAACAGAAACCAGTCCATGAATATACCCTTACAATCATTGTCTGGGTCGTATGCGAGCAACCTGTGCCACTTGTACTTCTGCTCGCATCCGCAGTCTCCGCTGCATCGATTCGTCTGCGCTTTCCTGCAAAGAGTACTCGACGAGGTGCTCATTTTGCTAATAATAAAAATAAGAAATAAAATAAATATAAATGATCGGGAAAGGAAGCTCTTTTACTCACGAGCACACTTCTTGGTGTATCGCCTGCTCGAAATGCTGAGTGTTCACGATAGCGCGAATCTTCCCGGCGCTGTTGCTCGCCCAATAGGGCGTCACAATTTCGACCTTCGATTCGCACGCGTCGATTCTGCAATCGTTATCGTAAAAATACTCGGCTCATTACGCCTAATCACCCTCGTTTCGCGAGAAAAATAAATAAGAAGAAAGAATCGAAGAGAAATAAGAAGAGAAAATCGTCTGGACGTCACGAATTATATAAAAAAATTCATTACCATTGAATACGGTATCAACAAATGCGTCACGCCAAATCATAACAACGATAACAATGCAAAAAAGGGGTATAAAATTATTTGTATATAAAATAAAATATTGACAATAAAAAGTGACTCCCCGAGTCTCACCTGCCGCTCTCGGTGCCGCGGTTTTTCCCGAAGGACTGCCTGGTATTTCTATTCCTGCTAAAAAAATCCTCGCCGATCTCGCTTTCTACATCCGATTCGTCATCTCTGGGCCCGCCGTCTGGGATATCGAGTTTTCGCGTGTCCCTACTTTTTCTTCGCGTCCTGGTGCGATGCCTGGGCTCGCTCGACCCGTATCCCGAATTCATCTCGAAGTCACCGTACATCCTTTTCATCAGTGCTTTATTTTCGTCGATAAAACGTTCTATCCGTTCTCTGCAACACATGATTAAGCAGCGATTCCACATTAGCAGATTGCAAGTTGCAACGATCTCTCTTTGTGATTGTGTTCTCCGCTAATAAGTTTCGTTTGGTTACAGTTAGATGTAATCGCGCTATCTCTAATTACATATTTAAAAATAATAAAAATAAAATTATTTATACGCACATTGGATATGTATTTCCAGCGGTCGGGCAGAACAATTGATGGTATTTCTTGATGCATGGCGCGCCTCGTATCAAGTCGCCCCTCAGCTCGACACCCAACGCTACCGAAAGCGCAGTCCAGAGTATCTACAAATCGATTAATTTGATTAATTAACACGAAAAAAATAGCGCAGATAAACAAAATTTTGCTATAAAATTCGCCATCATGACTATTTAATTTTTATAATCAAAATTCACTCATCTTCAGAATTTCTGAAGGAAATTCAGTTCTTCTAATAAAATATAAAAGAGTATTATCGAACAGAATTATCTCTCTCTAAAGGAATCTGCCATTAAACAATTATCTATTCGTCGAACGCATTTTATTTCTCGCAATGAAATTGTCATTGCTGTAACGGAGAGATAAGGATATTGGTTTGTCATCCGCGTTTGTAATTCGCGGATTCAATGAAGCTAGCTTCATCTCGACGAGTCTTTCTGCTACTCACATAGCAACCAAGGATACTTGCCATGACGACACGAAATACGCTGCACCAAGAAACATTTTTATTCCGCGTGTTCACATATACCGGAAGTCGATGTCAGCTAATTAAAGATCACCTTCCTACGTTCGTGTATCTCTATTCAACCACCAGTCAGCATCCAGTTAGTAGGCGTCATTCATAATGCGGGAGAATTCTGCCAATGATTACGACGCGGTGCATTGCCCACGAGAAATGAATCATACAACATGAGCAAGCTAAATCAAACATCTAACCGTATGCGAATCTGAATCTAAGAGAATTATGTACCTTTCCAATTTTTTAGCAATTTTTTAGCGAGCAAGAGAAAAAGTACGGAGCCAATTAAGATGATTAATTAGCATGGTTATCGGTATGGTTATTAAATTCAATGATGTAATAATGGATAAAACCTCAGACTAATAATATTTATAATAATAATAATAATAATAATAATATTATTATTATTATTATTATTATTATTATTATTATTATTTTTGTAATTATATAATTAATATTAATTTAAAATAAAAAATTTACAAATGAATATTTAAATATTTTTGTTTCCAATTATGTAAATTTAAATAGATATGTAAAACGGAGAAACAAAGTGAATTAGGTCCGCCACTTAACATGTTAAGATTGATTAAGAGGAGAGTGGACGACGAGAATATTTATGATGATCGTCGAGATAAAAGTCACGAGACGTTTTCGCTTATTCTCGCCATTTTTTTAACGTTATCGTCATCTCGTCATACAAATGAAAGCGTATACAAATGAAAAATAATTTTCAGAGTAATGTCTCGTTGGCTAAAGCGAGAAACGGGATGATAATAGATGACCAACAAATTAGTTGGGGAAACTCGCTATTAAATGAAGATAATGATCTTTTAAAGAAATTCTTTCCACATTTAAGTGAACGTGTAAGTTCATGCGTGAACAAAGAAAGAGAGAGGTCGCATGTGTTGTGAATATGAAATTTCGGTAATTCTGGCTGAAAAGAACTCATTTCTTCAATCTCTCATTGACGATCTCGCTAATGAAGACATTCGCAACACTCGCGAATGATTTACTCGCGAAGTTTATCGAGAAGAAAAAGAGAGAGAGAGAGAATTTCGCGCGCGCGCATTTCTGCAACCATCATTTTTATTTGAATATTTCTCTCCGTGGAAGAAATCATAAAATGGCATAATCACTTGTCTATTCCTGGGTGATGAATTCCTTTACGAACAATTTAATCGTTGATGACGGAAACAAGGCTTTCCTGTAATAGATAACGAACGAAAGATGATTCATGATTTATTCGCGACTGATGAATTATCCAGCTTCTTCTAAGGATTAATCGCGCTAAGTAATCTTCTTCGCGTATTACATTATTATTATTATTATTATTATTATTATTATTATTATTATTATTATTATTATTATATTGTAGCTGATGCTACAAACGCATGGTTCACTCGCGTTCATACGCGTTTGAATCAGTTCATCTATTTTGAGATTTAGATTCAGTTCTGCGCATGCGAATGTCTGAATTTCAGTCAAAACATTGCGTTTGAATGAAAGTTGAAAATAAAAGATGCTATTAGAGAGAGAAAAAGCCTATTGTGTGTTACGTTACACGGACAAGAACGGTGCGTGAACTATGCTGAAAGAACAAACGAAGGTCGCAGATGTTTCCCCTTGACTTTCTTTGAGAAACAAGAAACGGTGATCGTAGTGACCGAAAGATTGACTCAAAAAGATAAAGTTATTATTATTACGAGCGATGTGCTGTTTGATTAAAATCCCGAAATCAAATCTGGAATATTCGATAATTTGTCAAGAAAGTGTTTTAAAATGTAAAACAAGCGCTCCGAACGTGGAAGGAAATTTATCCACGTTCGTTTTGAGTAAGAAAAAAATTTTAGAGAACAATTCTTTCGAACACGAAAATAGTTTTTTGTGTCGATTTAATTGCAATGGTATTTGTTAATCAATCATTATGGCAGAGAGATGTAAGAAGAAATAGAGACGAGAGATAAAAATAGATTGTGAAGGAGAAATTATTATGTATATGTAAGGAATGAAAAGTGAGTCACAAATTAATAATTTCTTCGTAAGAGTCTATCTGTGGCGTTACGAATCGAGATTGATTTCTTTCGGATCAGACTAGAAAAACCGGATTGCCGTCATTAGTAATTTGTCCCGCTAAATATATGAGGTAAAAGTCGGATTTCTCGGCCAGAAAAACATACAGTTTCTTCTTCCGGATTTTTAAGAATTAAATTAATTTATATTTCTCGTATAATTTATAGCTTATTTATAAGATTCTTCTTTGCAAAAGTTTACATTAACTCCTTACAGATTTTATGCTATTCCTCTCTTTTCGTATTATATTGTTCGTTAGTCGAAGAGGAGGAGGCATCGGAGGAATTTATTACGCTTGACGACGCATCAAAATCAGTTCTAATATCATCGTTTGATAAGAAAATTCTTTCATGATCTGCGCTAGCGAGAATTCATCATAAGAAAAAATTAGTCTTTAAAATCAAAACAAATATTCTCATGTATAAGCAAGAATGTTGTAACTACTTAAAAACTATAATCTTGATTCGATTGAATTTCTATTGATGCAAGTACTTTTGCTCAACTCAAGACTAAAAGTCTTTTATATGAATATTTTTGTTTATATATATAAAAATATATATGTTTGTGTCAATACAAATTCAGTCAAAACTAAAATTATTTCTAAGAAGATTATAATATTCTTGCTCATAGGAATATATATAATCTTGATTTAAGATATATATATATATATATATATATATATATATATATATATCTTAAGTTCTATTATATAATAAATTAAAAAATTAACTAATGAGAACATGTACATGTATTTTTTTCATTGATAAATTTTTTAATTTTTTAATTGTTGTACCGCGTACGAATGGCGCTGGACAGCGTCGAACGAAGATAGGAACAACGCGAGAGAAGTAAAAGGGACTTGCAACCGCATGTTTACACATATATCTATCCGATCGCGCATTTGTGGATTTCTAGCGAAGATACTCCCGGGGTCATGGGTGCTGCGGTCTGAAATGTCATGTGTTGCCGCAGACTTTGAGGCCTCTCTGCAAGCCACGGTCGCGTCCGTCGATTACCTCTGTCATCCTCGCCATCCTCGAGAGAATCAGAAAGGCTCTCGTTTCTCGCACTCACCGGTATCTGCACGAACGTCCCGTTGTTCAGCTGGGGGTACGAGTACAGGGGTACCACGGGCACGGAGCCGTTCTTCAGGAAGATGGGACCCTGGATAGGCGTGACGTGTGCGTTCGTCGGTATCTCCTGCTCCTCGTCGTCGTAGTAGTCGTCGAAATCGTCGTCGTAGTCCAACACAGCGTGGACCGAAGTCTTGATACCAGGACCGGCGGAGCTGCCGCCGTTAACCCTCGTGTAACTTTGGGTGAATTAAATATATGAGTGTCCAGAAAAAAAAAAAATGATCAAATATTTCTCACGCGAAGATCCGACGTGCAAGCTGCCTGACGAATTCGATTAAGAATATTCGAAAGAAGTCGTATCGTAAAATAACCATAAAATATTTAATTCGATTTAATCATCATCGATTTAAATCAGAGTAAAAAATAATATTTTCGTTAATATTCCGTTACGAGAAAAGTAAGAAAGAGAAGTCTCCATTTACCCGTTAGGTCTGTCCGGATAATTCTCCTGGTCTTCCGTCCGAGATTTGACGGGTTCGGATGAATGATGCTGAAAGGACGAGGGAGACGGAGGTGGTCTCATCTGTTGCTGTTGTTGCTGATGCTGCCGCTGCTGCTGCTGCTGCTGCTGTTGCTGCCTTGGCTGAGTTCTTCGAAAGTCCTGATTGTACATGGTGTAACGGGTGTCCTGCGACGAGAAGGACGTGTGTTCCGTGTAAATCTGCTGACTCCTCTGCTGCGTGGATTGACCACGGTGCTGATGGTACTTGATCGGGGGTGCATAGGGCTCGTTACCTCGGAAGCCTTCTTGTTCGTTGTAACTGGGCGCAGACCCCGGCGGTAACACGGCGTTCAGACGAAGGTTGCTGGCGGTCGCGTGGGCAGTCGAGCCCGCGTAAAGGAACGGTGCCATCGTCGCCGACTGATAGGGCAAACTGAAGTTCACCAGCGCCATGTCTCTCGCGTTCCTCGGGGAGATTCCCCCCGAACCGGACACTAAATCCGAATTCGTCCTCCGTAGAGGCGTAGAGGCAAGTCTCTCTCTCTCTCTTTGATCGATCGTGCACTAATCCGAACGACAGTTAACTCGATCCAGCGTAGGACCAGATACGTTTCTCCTCGTCGCGGAGATCATGACCGCGTCACTGGCGACTTCGGCGAGGCGGCACTAAGTTCCAAGGACTCGCGAAGGTGTCACGAGGAGACCGGGAGTAAGGATACTGCCGTCGTCGCGAACATGTCGAACATGTTTCCGCTTCCCGATCACGTCGTATCACGGGCTGCTTCGAAGGGGCGGGTCCAGCCTGTCTCCCTCTCGGTCATTGATGCCGGCGCAGCCGCATGATTAATCGGAGAAAGGATCCGGACGTTGATTAATTAAAATACACCGTTTTCCCTTCGCGCCTCTCGCAATTTATGGCGAGATCGGACTGAAAATGAAAGGAGTTGTCACGCGGGTAAAACTTTATTCTCGCCGACGATAAAATTTCGCTCCTAAATTCATCATCGAGAGGATCTTTAAAAAAAAAAAAAAAAAAAAAAACTTGGTCCCGAAAGTCCAGGCGGTGAATAAATTAGTAGAATTCCTTCGCAGTTGATTCTCTCCATATTTATCGTTTCGAGGAAGAATTCGTGGTCGTTAACTCGACGATCGCGATCACGTTTCTCGGGCACGCGGCTACCTGCGAAGAGAGAATAACGAACTCTCGTTCGTTGAGTCATCCGTCCGTAGAAAGTGCTCTGCGTCCTGGATCAAGTGGCGAAATCACACAAACGTGACGATACGCAAACGCGCGTAAAAGACGACCTATGTCGAAATTAATCGCCAAATGGGAATTGCGATGCGCGCAAAAGTGAATGAGCTTAAAAAAAATTAAAAGAAAAATAAAAGCTCTCCTAATCTTCGGAATATGATAATTATCGATCAAAATATGATACATCGTCTGATCGATCGAAAAGTAATCGGCGATCATGAAACGTTACTTGCGAACGAAATGGAAAGGCAAGAAGCGAAGATCGAATTGTGTTGCGAAGTCAGCTTTCGTGTATTTCACTTGCTCTTTCTTTTTCGAATTTCTTTCTAACTTCTAAGTTTGTCTCATCTCATATCTATATATCAGGTACAGTGGAAAAGCTAAATCGTCGAATTTGCCGGTTTTGCGATGCAACGGAATGTTGAAAGAGAAAAAGAGAGAAAGAACGCGGCGCGATTGTTACGCCAACGTGCCGAACGAAATTTATTTGGAAAGTTGAACGAGTTTGGGCCCGCTCGTCACTTTCGCCCATTGAATTACCGTCTTTCCAGTCGAATATGCAAAACGGTTTTCACTAAAAGATAAAAAAGCAGGACCATCCTACCCGTCGACCTCATAGTGCGTCGATCTCATCGCGAAGCACTCTCTATTTTTTACGAAATATGCGCCGGGGTCGACGTGATGCGGAAGCGGTGCCTATGAAAATTTCATAAAGAAAAGATCTCACAAATGGGATAATCTTCGCCGACGTGATACGTTCGATAGATTACGATGAATGATTACGGGCTATTATAGCATCGATATCTCAGATTGAGCGTGCGAGCAAATTAATTGCACAACGAGAGAGAGAGAGAGAGAGAGAGAGAGAGGAGGATAGCGTTAGCTAACCGTAATTGATTTGCAGTGACCATTCGCGTGATCGAGACAACTCGATGTCCGTTGCTTCCCGTAAAACGTCGTACCACCGATCGCCCGATTAATCTCAATGAAATCGGCCACGTGCATTAGGCACACACGCGATACTTCCCATCGCGCGGTCGCACGCGAGCACGATCCCTTTACTTCGCGCAAGACAAGGACGACCGATTACGAAAGGGGACGGTTTTCCGCGATGCATACGGAACACCGGTCGCAGATACAATTATTTGACCTATGCAAATGGGCGTGTAAGTGAACGCGAAAACATCGCGCACATCGCGATCCTCACGTTAATCTTTTACCTGATATTAACTCTGTGATATTCACATCGCGTATTCACACGCGCACACACACGCACACACACACACACACACACACACACGCAGCGACTGTCCATAATATGGCGAGCGCGTGGATGAACCGATCCAGAATTAAAGATCCATCCGACTCGTTCCCACTTTCACCTCGCGCGTACGAAGAGCCGATCTGGAGCGCCGTGATCGCGTTCGGAAAAATCGACGAGCGGTTAAGAAAGAGCACATATACAAATATATACATTCACATACGTACACACACATACACACACACACACACACACACACACACACACACACACAAAAATAATAAATATATCTTCGCACGTGCGCGTACTCCGAGGATGGAGAACGATCACGCGGTGGCGGCGGTGGCGGCGACGCGACGTCGGTGCGATACCCGTCGCGTTGGCGAACGGCGACTGAAGGAGGAGAGGACTTTTAAACCAGCTGTGCATACACGAGAAGAAACGGGAATAAAGCGAGAAGTGTCCCTCGATCGCGTGAGTAGAAGCGCGCCGAGCACGGTGGGCGCTCTTACTTTTACGCCAGGCGTATATATCCCTTCCCCCCGGGGAGGGGTTGTTCCCCCGCGGCGTGCCCTCCCCTACCCTCAATTTCGCGATTCCGTACCTTCGATTTTTTTCCGATTGTCGTCGCGTTTTCTTTCCTTCGTCGCCTGCCCCTCGCTTTCTTCTTCGCGCGCGCGCGCGAATCCAGTGCGTTCTCCACCTAAGAGTAAATCACTTCCGGCTCTTAAAAGTTTGGTCCATTCCGTTGAAAATGTTCACGACAACGTCACGTTTATTACGCGAAGGATAGAAGTTAGTTTGAAGGAAAGAAGAGAATCGGCCGACTTTAACGATCGCGCGATCGTACTTGCAAATCGCGATTTGCAATCGTCCTTTCATTATGCCGGCATCGTTGGAGGATCGACACCTGTTAACCCTAATATGTCTGACCTTCTTTCCTACACATTTACATCGCGTTCGGCTCATCTCGTTGAAAAGAACTTTGCGAAATAATTTTTTATTTCGACTTTTCTTCTCTTAGAAAGTACAAATTTAATTTGGTCGAAGGTACCAATGCATTGCAAAATTGCATAAATGAAAAGCTGAACGATGAGAAATACGCATTGTATGCAAAGAATTTTTCTAGTATAAGAATAGTAACAGAAAAGGAGAGAATTTTAATTAATTATTTACTTAAAATCTTATTTCCTTTTAATTTTAATTAAACATATTCTATATATGGCATTTTCGATGAAGAGTCTGATGTAAAAAAAAAAAAAAAAAAAAAAAAAGAGGAAAAGATTTGAATGCAGCGTGCAGATCACTTCGCATTGAAATGAAAGGCGCGAGACAGAGCATTGCGAGAAGAAAGAACGTTTCAGAGAGCACAACTATCGGAGAGAAGAGACGGAAAGAGAAGCGGTATCTTCCAAGGTATATGTAAACTGTTCCGTTAAAGCCTAAATAGAAAATACTCGATTGACTCGGCAGATCAAGCTCATCGCTCATCCCGAGGTCTGTAAAGCAAACAGAGTGACGCGAAGATGCGCGTTTCTGAATTAATCGTGCGGACGTAAGATCCGAATATAAATACAACACAAGTCATGCTTCCGGGGCAAATCCACGATTCCATGCTTCTTGGTAAGGCGCAATCGCATGCGTCACTCGGTGCAATAAATGCAAATGCACGTAGGAAACCTTAAATCGGGGAAAAAAAAGAGTTCGTTCCCGTGCCCGGTCGCTGTTTCTATTTATTTATTTATTTTTTTTTTTAGATACTCAAGATTTGGGATTTTATTTGTATCGGAGCGGACATCAACGCTGTTCCTCGAGCTCAATTCCGTTTGAAATTGCGCAACTAATTGCGCTTTTCTCCTCGTCTATTTACCTATGGCGCGCGTCTTTGTGTGCGGAATTACGTAATGATAATCTTAACATCTTTAGAAGATTCGCGCTTCTGCGCTATTCGTGGCGGAATACATCGACGCGCGCGTTGACTCAGAAATAATCTTAATGCGAAGTAAAAATCATATATATATATATATATATATATATATATATATATATATATATACATACACACAGATGAAGATTTGAAGCGTAATGATAAGTGAACTCGCGTGATCTCCGATACCTGATTTGTATTCCGATTTGTATTTTCAATTTGATACGGAGAACCTCGCTTTAAAGTCCCGCGGACACGTGCAGAAAACGAGAAACGAGCACAGTAGAAGTCATAAATCGATATTAAACGACACGTGCTCGTGTCGATAGAGGTAAAGAAGAAAAGACTGAAAGGGAACCGAATGCCTGGCGCGCACAGGTCCGTGATAGGCTTACCCTCGTTAGAGTTCATTGTTGTGCAACCAATGAAACCATGTGCAACAATGAAACCATGTGCAAACGCTGCCAGGCGACACCTTTCCTTACCCTTGAGAGAAGGAAGCCTCCGCAGGAGATCGAGTGCGCCGTATACACGCGGTCTCCTTTCTGTTTCTATGTGTAATAACGATAGATACACGTGATCGGTCCATTGTTCGAGTCCGATTTCAATCCCGAAAGATCCAGCGGAAGAACTCGGTCATTTCGTCATAATTTTTTCAACCACTACAGCTCGAGAATATAAAGACGAAATATATATGTAGATATTAAATAATAGGAATATCCTTTGGTGCCTAATAATTTTTTTCCCGATGAAAGATTTTCCACATATAAAAATGTATAATTACACATGAAATGGTGTAATTATATATAAGTATATAAATAGAGTTGTGTATGATTATATGTGAATGTATTATATGTAATCATATGTAATTATATTTTTTTTATATATGGACATGTATTATTCTATATATACTTATATATAGAAAATTTTTTTATTAGGTTATTTCTAAAATTATATAAATTTAGAAACGATTGTGCTTTTGCCGTCACCTGTATGACCGTTATTTTTAATTTTAATAAATTCGAACTGTCAATCAAAGTCCAAAGCTTTTAATCCGATAGGATTAATTTGCAACGAAGAATTTCGAAGGATTTCTCTATTTAAACTGCGTCCCATTTTTATTTTTGTAGAATACATCTTTTTTATCTATGATGCATAAAAACGTCATTATAATCGTTTTATCATGAAATAAATATCGAAAGTTTTTTTGAAAAGTATTTTTCACAAAAAAATCTTGTCAAATTTTATAAAAATAAAATGTTTATTTGCAATCCTACAAATTGAATACTTGAAATAGTAATCCTTCATGTAATCCTCCAACGTTGAAAAACAAAGCATATATTATAATCAGCAAGCGTATTTTATGCAGGGCGTGTATCATGACCAGTCATATTTTCGAAATCTCCATAAACCCCTCCGAATAACAAAGAATACGTCGTTGCATTAGACTTGCCGATTAGATTCGAGGAGCGAGGAGCCAAATAACTCCAATTTCTAAATAACTCACGAGACTCCAATTCGAGGCGCAAAGATATTATTTATTTGGACGCATCGGAAATGAATTCGAGAAAAATATCATGTGTCATGCCGCATGTCCTCTGTTTTCCCCCGCGAGCTCGCGTGGCAAATCCAATCCGGAATCGAAACCGCGTTATTAGAGGAAAGAGAAAAAAAAATAGCCTACGTGCACGTGACGCGTGCGAGCCGTACGATCGCGGTTTCGCAACTCGCCGGGTCGCGCTCGCGCGACAATTTCATGATTCACGCGTGATTATGCACGCGTAACGCTCGGCGATAAATTCGCGTTATATACGGGTGCCGCTTAGCGGTGAGTTTTTCCCCGCCGCGCGAGTCATATCTCGATTACTCGTTCGTTCCACCGATGTAGATTAGCTTTAATCTCGGTTCAATTCGCCTCCTCATCTTTTCTCTAATTCTCAGAACTGAAATGAACAGGATGAGAGGTAGATTAAGTCGAGATTAAAATTGATCTACATCGGTGGAAATGAACATTTGGTCGGCGAGCGACAGTCGGATTATTATCGTATTCATTATCGTCTCGATTGAGTAAAAGAAAAAAAAAAAAAAATCCGCATTGTTTCGCATCCCCGGCAAAGATTTCGAGTCGAGTTGAGAAAGATAGGGGGGGGGGAGAGAGAGAGAGAGAGAGAGAGAGAGAGAGAGAGAGAGAGAGAGAGAGAGAGAAACGAAATGGAATTCGAAGGCGACGAAGTGCCAACGCCCACATACTTGGAGTGTCGTTCCGGCTATCGATCATAATATCCCAATGACACTTACGCAAGAGCGTACTGCTCTCCCTTACGATTTCAATTTTAAACTGTCCCGATATCCGTATCCGTCTGTCACGTTTCGTCCTTCTTCGTCGTTTTCGATTCGTATCAGCGGAATTACCGATACTCGTTGGATACGATCTTCCTTGGTGGTTTCCTCTGGAAATCCATCTGCGAGAGATTAAGGAATTTACGAGTGTCACGAGGCGTTTGACCTATACGTAAATTGTTTCTGCTAGATAAGATTGCTAGGGCCATTGTGACATCGAGGTGATAGCGGTCGGCCTTGACGTTCACGAGGGCGTGAACAAAAAATTCTGGCATATATACGTAACGTACGTATACCAAGATCTACATAAGAATTGGATATATATAGATATATATAAATATATATATATATATATATGAGTTATTATATATATATATATATATATATATATAAAACACATTAATAAATAGATATATAAATAGATATGTTCGCTCTTGCAACAGAATCGAACAATAGGTTCTTCGGACTCGGCGATGTATTTTATATGTGCTACTTCTCACCGGGGCAGAACTTCACCGTCTAGAGAAAAGGTGGTTTAAATATCAAAAGTGCTTCGCCAAATTCCTCTCGAGAGATAATATATGGAAAAGAGATTGTTCGTATCGGAATTAATTATCACGATAACTGCGCGATAGGCGATCGATTTACGATTGATATAAGAGAACAGGTAGATCTCGAGGATTAATGAGTTTGAATATGAAGAGATTTAATCCATTTCATTTATGCCACAAGGAAACAATATCAAATTAATAATATATAGCATTCGTATATCTAGCAATAAATGCCACTATTCAACTCGTCGTTCTATGAGAGCTCGGATATATGGTGTGTATGTGTGTGTGTGTGTGTGTGTGTGTGTATATATATATATATCGATATTCTTAATGCCGGATATGATTATAAAACAGCTAGACAGTACGTCATAAAGACGCCCAAGTTGGAAGGAGAACGTGTACACGTGCATTATTTAGCTTTTTGAAACTCAGAACAATGAAATACGCAATTGTTATTAGTCCTCACGGAGGATATCTCATTTGGAAACGCTATGCACGCACAAACAGCTTTCGACAATCGTTTCGTAAATGTTGGCGCCACGTTTGTTTTAGATAAATTTTCAGAAAATCGGTCCGCAAATTACTGACAACAGCGACAATCCTGTGGTGAATATCTTTATTCCTGAAGTAGCGTTTGTACAACGTCGGGAAGCATCGACGATGGTAGCGCGAACACTCACGGGGGCTGAATTGATGTCCAAAAGTTGTACGTGTAAAAATAACTTAATACTGATTACGTCAGCGAGCTACACTAAAATTTTCATACGGGACAACGTCTGTACAATATACATACGGCATCAATAAAAATATGAAACGAGCAATTAGGTTTACATAAAGTCTACTGTCGACGAGATTCGCTTGAGTCGCGTGCTCCTTGTATAAAAATTTCGTATAATTTTTGCATAATTTTCACTCCTTCACTCTCGTCTCATTTCGTATCTGTAGAAAGTTTAGGATGCATGCGCGACGCGAACAAATGTCTGAAATCACGATAGTGATCTCAACGCAAAATTAGTTCGATGAATTAAACAATTTTTAATATCTAATTTATCACAGCTAATATGTTGACTTAATTAAACTTAATTAACAGGTGTCAAAGTGCTAAAAGGTTTCTAAGTTTTTTTTTTCATTTTCAGATATTTATATACATTGATATTGAGAGAGATTGATATCCAAGCTATATTGTTATTCAATATTCTTTTGAAAAAATGTATTTATGACCTATGATTATGTATCTCTCCGATAATATCGTCTCACGATAATGACATCTCTAAAGATATAAACAAATAAATAATGTAAAAGTAAGTGCGCACCATATTGTAACAATAGCGCAATTCTAAATTCACTCTAAAATATGTCTACAATATTGGAATAAGATATATAGAACAAAGTGAAGAAATCAGCAGTGATATCACTTGGATAATTATTGCTTTCAATTAAAAACAATTTTTCCTCATATCCTTCAAATATTCTGAAAAATCGCAGTGTACGAATTTATTGTCATGGAACATATACTTAAAATTATTATTGTATCATTAAAGTATCTCCGCCTGTACGCAAGCTTTAAAGATCTCAGTGCTGCTGTTCATGTGAGCGAGTCAATAATTCATAATTGCATCACGAATGATAGAAATTAATGAAGAAGATGTGTATATTAAACATTCGGAATATACAAAACAGGCACTCTCATGATGAATAGATCTTTAAGACTCATCACTGTCGCTCTCTCGCTGTTCCCGCGATATTTCATCCACGGATGGCGCGCCATCCACGTTTCTCTCGAGATTGTGAGAATTCCACAGAGGAAGCCATTTATTTATGAACCACCAATGTACGGAGAGCCTTCCATGATTGCACTCCGTTCTTTCACATCTGCCGAGAAATTGACATATTCCAGTTAGATTACCGCTTTGACTGCGGATACAGGAATCATCGCAGGTATGCTGATGCTCCACGTAGCGATTCACGGGACAAATAGGAGCGTTTGACGTGGAGGCACCGGGGGCGAATACCGATCGCAAAACTGAAGTTGAACTCGGCTCGTTGAATCTTGCATTGGATGCCGCATTGCCGGACGTCGATGGACCAGGATCGGTGTTGTTCGACGAGTTTCCATTGTTAGATGCGTTTCCATGGCCTGATACAGAAGCACGGTCCATCCTCCCTACGTGAATCATGGCGTATAGAGGGTTGTTAACGGACTGGCCGGTCCGATTAATCCAATCCAGATATCGTCCGATGTAGATCGCAGAATTCAGATCAGCTTTATTACGACAGGTACAATTGGCTGGATTTCTACAATGACAGGATTCCATTTTTAGCAGTTCAGCAGCGCGAAGAGCCGGGAACTTTGCATACGAGTATTCGCCGCGGCAAAAGGGACATCTGCAGTTTCTTGAGACTTGGTACACGTAATGCCTGGAATTCGCAGTGTCCTGATATCGTAATCTATTATAGAGATTGTGACAATGGTGACATACGTATCTCGCATCCACGTTCCTGCAGTACGGGCATGTGCAATTGTACATTGGATAAACGGACCGTCTCGTGGAAGCATACGCGATATTCTCCGTAGAGAAACAATTGCGACCTAATCTGCTCAGAGAGCTCTGATGAATGTTACTACTCAGTCGAGAATAATCGATATAAATATGTCTCGGTTGATCGTATTGGCTCGCGTTTCTAGCGCTTTCCACGTCGTTTAAGAAACTATAAGCAGGTACATGATATTTGTAGCGACAATGCATTCTACTGCTACACGATATTCGCTCGCCTATTCTTTCATACATATGATTATCCGCGTTGCTTGGATTGTTTTGCGCTTGTGGTTCATTACGAGGAATCTCCGCGTTTTCATTGTCATCGTCGTCTTCATTGTCCAAACGTTCATAAATGTTCTCCTCTGGTTCTTGTTGTTGTTGTTGTTGTTGTTGCTGTTGCTGCTGCTGTGGCTGCTGTTGTTGCTGTAGTCGACGATTATAATTGCGTATCAGATCAATCGGATTTTGATAATTTGGGTTCAGATTCGGATGTAACTGTAGTGTGCTATTGTTGGAACGATTCTGAAACGCACGCGAGACATGACCCGCATTTTGATAAACATCTTCCCTTTCTTGATTACTTCTGGCTTGATTCATTATCACCGCAGCTAATTCGCCGTTCTCATATCTCTGACAAATGCAACGCGGGCCTTGACAATTGTGGCTGGCGCCGCGATTTTGTACTTGTACACCGCTGGGCCCGGCTTCCCGTGAGGAGTCCGATATCTCGGTACCCGGGTCCGTGTTCTGTTCTGTCGCATGCCCAGCGGATTGTAGACCTCACATCGTCGTCGCGGGGGCCATCGGTTTATCGATAATAGCAACACCCGCGTAACTACGCCCGACTCCCATGCAAGTCGGCAGGGTAGTCCAAGTATCGGTTCTTGGAGAGTATACTTCTACTGATGCCAGACTGGAGGAACCGTCGTCTCCACCCACCACGTATAAAAGTCCATTTAATGCCACAACACCTGTTTGTTGCATCATTATCAGATCATGCATAATATCAGATATAAAATAATGTGAAAGAAGAAAAATATATAAGAAAGCAATAGCCTACCGGCATTACGACGACACAGTGCCATGTCACTGACAGGAGTCCACTGGTTCGTCTCCGGATTGAACGCTTCTACACTTTTTCGTACAAGTGGACCATCATGACCTCCTACCGCGTATAAAATACCATCCAGGACACCGACACCTGCACCGCTGCGACGCGCGGACATTTCAGGTACAGGTTTCCATTGGTCCTTCTCCGGATTATAACACTCGACACTGGAGAGACATTGTCGAGACTCTCCATCATAGCCGCCCACCTAATCGCAGAGTTTTTCTCTAATAAACATGTAACAGACAAAGTTGTCTTTGAAGTAACGATACGCGACATGAACTTACGGCATAGAGTAATCCTTTGACAACTCCGACTCCCACGCTACTACGTCGCGTCGACATTCGAGCGATTGGTCTCCATTCGCGAGTCCGTGGATCATAAACTTCAGCTGAATTTAATCCGGTCGAACCATCAAAACCACCGACCTACATATGTAAAATATTGATCATCATAAAAAAAAAGGACAAAGAAATTTCTAATTAAAATTTTCCAAATTTTAAATATAATATAATTTGCTTTGCAATAAGAAATGCAAGGGATGAAAAGAGGAATTAAACAACGTACAGCATAAACGCAATTGCCAAGTACGGCTACACCGAGCGTCGATCTCCTTGCCTCCATCTCGGGACAGGGTGACCACTGATCCGCCGCAGCGTCGTAAATATCAACCGTCCGTACCCTCAGTGAACCATTGAATCCACCAACGGCATACACGCGTCCACCAAGAACACAGAGTCCTGCGATATATGACACAGTAATTGTACATTACTTTACAGGAAGGAACGAGATTCTTGCTCGATTCATAAATCGATTAATGCTATTTACCGGCCCTGCAACGTCGTGTTGGTAATTCGGAAACTTGATACCACTTTTCTTCTTTAAAGTCATAGCATTCGACGCTCCTAATCGCTTTTGGAGCTTGACCGCCGACAACCAGCAATACTTTAGGTAATCCTCTCGGTTGCCTCGGTTTAGTACGCGGTGTTTTGAATAGCGATTTTTGCTCACCCTTAAGTAAGTGATATTTTAAGGCTTCGATCAAGAAGTCCTTACCTGCGGAAAGATACATGCGAGATACATGAGAAATACATGCAGCTTCTTTCTTAGCATATACAATGTAACAGCAAACTTACATTGTAAATTTGCCTTGAGGAGCGGTTCCTCTTCCACGCGTTGTACCAAGTATTCTTGAGAAAGCAAAGGCAAGCGCACATGCTCCATTAAGAGAGCTAAATCGTTTTGTCTCTTCTCAAGATCATGATGTACCCAGGAAATAACGCATTCGAATACTTTTTCTTCAGAAGGTACCATTAAACGATCGCTACAGATAAGTTTGGCCACTTGTTCAGGTGCCAATGTTAAGAATTCTTCCGCGTCAACCACTTCCCTACGATCGATATTGAGAGCACAATTAGGCATAATATAATCTGACAATGAGTAAATGGATTGGGACTCAAGGTACAACTTACGAAAAATGCTGTTCGATGTAACTATCAGCGTGTGCCAACAACTCAAGACATCCGTGCAGATCAGCAAATGCCCTAATACCGAGACAATTAGATGGATGTAATTGAGCTTGTAAAAAATCGCAACAAGCGTCTCGTACGTCCGTTAGTTGTAATAAGTTTGCGGCAGGTAGAAGCACCTGTACGTTATCCTCTGTAACATGGACTTCAGCGGAGTAAACATAGTCAACTAATAATTCTAATGCTGAATAGTCTACGCCTTGCAATGTTATTCTTTCTTGATCACGCTCTTCGAAACTTGTAAACATGGCATAAAAATAAGGGCTGCACGCAGCGAGAACCATTTTGTGAGCAGGTACTTCCATTCCACCATCTGCTACCAGGATGACGTCACAAAGTAAATTTTTCCTAAACAATAACAATAAATCTAAAATATATATATATATTTTGTTAAATGTGATACATCCTAGCAAAAGTTTAATTTTACAAAGATGCATGTTAAATGATATATTTTGATAGCTAAACGATGTGTACTTTCTCATCTCATTGATGACATCAAAAGCTCGATTTGTGTGATGGTGATTCCTATATGGTGGTTTGTCTTTTCCATTCTCACGAGGAATGTGCTTCTGCGAGCTCTCGTCCAGAGAATTTTGGCTGGCGTAGCGAAGTAACAAGCAACTGTAATAATAAAATATATACGCACTTATAATCTTATCTATAGCAATTTTCAAGAAGCTTGTTGCAAGACTTTTTGTCGATTAATTTAATGAATTTGGGAGACAAAGTGTAAAAGCAAAGAATAAGAGAGCCGTAAAAAAAAGAAGAGGATGAGAAACTCACCTGCCCTTGGCGTCGGAACCATCATTGATGTTAGATGGCTGGTTCTGCCCTGTTGACTCCATTTCGACCGATCTCAGCTGTTTCGACGCGAAGCGCGATCGGTGCTCAGTAAAAACTCCGTCGGACGAGTTCTTGTCACGTCGCGCTGAACGGCGACTCGAGTGAAGCGTCGTGTCGAATTTCAGGAATCATACCATCGTACTCGCCGAAGGGAAGCTTGATGAAGACCTCGAACTGGTGAATTTGACACTCTGCCGACTCGATGCTTTATCGACTACTCGACTACGCGCGTGTGTGAATTCACGTCTTCACGCACGGGTCAGCGTTCCTCGCTCGATCTCGAGGTGATATCAGACACGAGCGATCAGGCGCGAGAGAGGGGGGGGGAGGGAAAATCCTGTTATCTCCCAGGCGCCCCGTGCACTTTGGTCAGCTCTGGCGCACTGTGTATATATTTTGACAGCACGCGCAAGTTGTACTTCTCTCTCTCCCTCTCTTGTTCTTTCTCTCGCTCGCTCGCTCGCCCGCTCGCTCGATACAGTAGAGACTCTCTACTCTGATATCATCCCCTCCTTTCCTCTCTTATACCATACGGCGCGTGCGCATGAATTTCCGCATGAGGCCTTCGGTCTTTCTCTCGCTTTCTCACTCTATACAAGGAGGAGTGAGAAAAAAAATTCAGCTCTTTCGGAACAGGTCTGCTCAGTTTAGCTATATATATTGTTTTTTAATTATAAAAGGATATATTGATATGAATGGCACTGAATTCGAATCGCCATATCGCTATATTTAATATTCCAATGTATGATATTTTTTTTAAATTTATAAATCAACGTATGATGTAGATTCCGAAAATATTCGGAGTTAAAATGAATTCCGAATATTTTTTTAATATATTGAAAATATTATCGTCATGTTATATAAAAAGGCCGATTTTTGCACGCATATGCAGAAGATGTGATCGCACGTTTGTTGCGGGCCCCGCACTTTTGCGGATTCCACACTTTTGAGAGCCCCATAATTATGGAAATTATACACAATATTTCTTCTAATAATACCTGTAATGACATCCCTGTTGTCTGCATTTTTATTTATTTCTATCTTATTTTAATGTCTTATATAATTATTGTTTTCTTCAAGGCAAAACGACTACTCACAGTTTAAAATTTTGAATTTTTTTAAATCTATCTCTCCTTATAAAAAAATAAGAAAGTTTTTTAATGACGCGAATTTTCCTTACAAACATTTTCTCACGCTTTAAAATAGCGTAACGTTCAGAACATTCCCCTAACTGAAGGGTAACTTTAATTAAACTCCGAACTTCACTTAACCAGTAGTTAACTCTCTCTTATCCAGCGATAGCCGGATAATATGGATGGATAGAATATTATGAAGCTTTTATTACGTAACGAACAAGACAGATTACATCAGGAACAAAGGATTACGTAAGGATTGGAAATGCCTTTTTAAGCGAAATTCCATCGGGTTGTGAATTAATTTGCGATTTAAACCAATCGGATGGAAAGCTCTCGATCGAAGCCGTTCCGAAACCGCGCTCGATTATCCTCCACGCCGAGTTTCGGCTTGCTGCTTCCCGGCCGCGACTCTTCCCGAGAGGGCGTTAGCGGGCGGTGCGCTGCTTTTTTTTTTTCTACCAAGCTACGCGACACCCGTAGGCGAGTGTCGGTCCTTAACAGCGGCCCCGTCCGATGTGTCAGTTATCAGCCGGTGCAGCCCAGTGTAGGCAGTTCGCCGTGGAAGCTGGCTGGAAGCGTCACGCCGCGTCGCGCCACGCCACGCCACGCCACGCCACACAACGTCACGACGCCACGCTCCGCGCCAAGGACGCCGACGACAGGCGTCCACGACGCCTTCGCCTCCTTTTCTTTCTTTCACCTCCCGCCCGCGACCCCCCCCCGTCGCTCGGATTCCCGTCGCCGGTCGACGCGGCGCGTCGAGTGTCGCTTCAAAAAATTCGTGTGTTCCGCCGTTCCCGTGGCTCCCGGTGCCGCCGCCGCGCGAGCATTTTCGCGGCGTCACGCGCGCACAAAAGAGAGAGAGGCGACGGACAAAGGGAGAAGAGCAAAAGACGACGAGGAGGAGGAGGAGGAAGAGGAGGAAAGATCCCCGTTGGAATCTCGACTCGCGCGGAAGTCGCGACGACGAGGTGCGACCCTCGGCCTCCGCTACCGCCGTCGTTTTCGTCTCGCAAAAGGTAAGGTACAACTCGACACGTCGCGGTTTGCGCGCCGCGACCGGCGCCTATGGACCCCGAGTACTTTGATAACTGCGATACGCGACGCGACAAGATGTGCGAGAGCGAGAGAGAGAAAGAGGGGGGGGGGGAGAGAGAGAGAGAAGAGTAAAAAAGGAGAGAATGATTGGTTGCACGAGTGTATTTCGACGTAATTTTATCTTGATTATGCGCTGAATGAAATTCGCCAAAAAGGAGAAGGGGAGTCGAGGCGTGCGTCTTGACAGTTTCAATGCCGCGTCATTGAAAACTTTGCGAAATCTCGAATCGTACGTGTGCGCGAATGCATTTTATTAATCCGGAGATTCGCGAAAGAAACGCGCTCGCGCGGCAATTTCGATTTGCTGCCGTCGTCGAGGTTTAACGGCGACGCGTTTACCTCTGGCATTACTTTCCCTCCGGCATGGAACAGTCGCGGAATGCGACTCTTGAGGGGGCGAGTTAAAAATATTTTCTTTATCCGAAATATGTCAATCACCTGGAAATATATGTGACTCTCGAAATCGCGATGCAGGTGAATATACGACGAAGGAGAAGCGAGAAGGGGAACTCCTTTCGTATGTAAAACCGAATTCACATGCGTTGTTCGTGTGTCTGTCAGTTAAGACTAGGGTTGCCTATATATTAAAATTTTCAAAACTAAGATTTACAAGCCAACCCGGACATTTTGGTTACAACCTCGGACGTATACAAAAATGCGCTTAAATTAATAAAATTTATTAGAACAGTAAATGAATAATTATTTCACATCTAATTGTTCATTAGCATCCAGAACAAAGAGAAATTTGAATTGGATACTAAGTAATACAGACTATTTTGATTTAAAATAAAAAAAGTTTTATTATAGATTTAGTTTAAGTATTTTATTAAGTATTAAAATTAACAAATTTTAACTCTTTTATCTGTGCTATTTGATAATGCGAGAGGAGAATCAAAACAAAAATATTTAGAAGAAAAATTTCTTGAAACCCCGGTCGCTTTCAAAAAACCCCCCTAAAAAAGAGGACAGTGTCCAGGGAAAAAAGGACGGATGGCAACCCTAGTTAAGGACATACGAGCGCCCCCGACATACGTGACCCCCGAGAAAAAAGGAAACTCCGATGAGATCCCGGTATCGCATCCATGTAATTACGCGACGCGATATACGGGATATAATCACCGAAATGAGGAAGTGCACAAAGTCTAAGAGACTTAATAAAGTGGTCGATAAATATAGGACGATCGATAAATCCTCGAGCGCCTGACAACGTGATTGGCACTTTTATCTATCTGATTTCGTTTTTTGCTTTCTTTCTCGTGTTTTTTTCCCCCCTTTCGATGAAACATCGAGCGAGTGCGCTTTGATTCAGTGGCGTATCGATATTGGCGGCGTAGATATGCTCGCGATAAAGTATCGTAGATACCACCGTTCTTCGGCGGAGTGTCGGCTCGTATCGCGAGATGACGGAACGAGGCGCCGCGCCGCGCCGCGCCGCGCCGCGACGCGACGCGACGCGTGTGCGCAACATGCGCAATATATTGTTGCAAGTGCAAAGTTACACGCAACGCGTAACGCACGCTGCATGTGTATCCGTCTGATTATTTCCTGTCGGCAAACGGCCTCGATTCGCTGCCGTGTCACGCATTGCTCGGGGCTCGTCGCGCGCGGCGAGGAGCCCAACCGAAGACGCGTTGGCCACTTAACTGCCTAACAAATCGCGCCTCTCCGATCCCGCGAATTGATAAAACGAAATCGAGAATATCGTGTGATGCTTTGATTCCCGAGCGAAGAACCGATACGAAAGAAGTAGAAAGGAAGTAGGGAGCCTCATTCGTGCGAGAGATCCACGAATCGTCGTGGGTCTACATCTTTTTCCCTCCCGCCGCGCTGCATCGTGTTCTCCTCACTCGAAATGGGACAGGTGCGCGTTCGGGCAAGGTAGAGGGAGGTGAGACGAAGATTGAAAAGAAACCACCACGGGCGGTGCAGCGGGAATCGTAATAATAAAAAAAGAAAAAGAGATAGAAGAAAACAGAACTCCCCTCCCGGTGGCGTTTTTAATTGGGCAAAGTTGGAGCCGAGCGAGGACTCTCTCGCGCGATTCGAGCGCGATAAACGCTTATCGGCGCGAGTATTGGACGGGAAACGCGCATCATTTCGTCGTCGCTCGCTCTTTATCTCGCGACCTCGGGATGCTCGCCGTCGTTCGCCCCTGCGAAGAGGCGCGAGGGCGCGAAAACTGAAAAGAGGCTCGCGAGGGGATCCCGGCGACGTCGTTGGCGGTCCTTCGACCGGCGCGAAAGTCGAGCGATTCGATCGGCGGTTCGCCACCGTGAGATTTCTAATACGTTTCTGCCTGAATACGTGCCGCGACTGGCTAACGGAAAGTCGATACGGGATAGCAAGCCGGGCGCTCGGTGAAAAAGAAAGCGGTGCGCTCGTGCAGCAAACACGTCTCGTTCGGTAAACACCCACCGTGGCGGCGGCGGCGGCGGCGGCGGCGGCGGCGGCGGCGGCGGCGGCGGCGGCGGCGGCTTCTCCAAACCTTCCTCGAGACCATGGCACACTTTCGCGGATCGTGGCTAACGTTTTGGTGGCGCGTCAAATGAGTGTAGGGTCGAAGGAGGAAATCGACTATCGATGACGGAGTTCTCGCGGTCACCAGGAGTGACACGGGAGGTTACAAGATAAATTGCAATCCATCCATGAGGCGTATCCAGAGAGAGGAGTTGAAGAAATTCAAACCACCTCCGAAATTTAAACAAAGAGTTAAAGTCAAGTCAAAGTTATGATTTACAAAATTTAATATCTTTTTCATTTGAGATCAGAAACGAAGAGATTATTCTAACTTCTAAAGTATCCAAAAAAAATGTCGTTAAAAAAAATGACAATTTTTCTGTACAACGTCGCACGAAAGTTCAGGCAGGAATACAAACGATATGATAGGCGCTAGACGTTACGTGGCTGCTTGATTATTTACCCAACGACAATGTACACGAGACGAGTTCGTGACGAGTTCTAATCGCGCATTCGTTCACGTTTGCGTTTCCGCTTTTTGTGACGAAGATAAAAGACTCGTGACCGAGGTTACGCATAGCGATACGTAATTTATTCCATCCGTCATGAAGAATGACTTCAACGATTCTCCGAGAATACGGGATATGTGTCGCTTTCTTTTGCGATCCAAATTTTGCCCAAAAGCGAGTTGGAACATCCTCTTAAAGCTCCTTCGTTTCAATTATGTTCGATTATGATGTTAGTTCGGCAAAGAATAGCGCGAATCCTTGGTTGCATTCAGCAGAAAAAAAACAGCCGTTGTAAGATTCTTTAATATTGGTCTATACATTTAGATTCAGTAAGGGGAATTAGTAGAAGAATCAATCATAAAAATCTTACAACAGTTGCAAAGCTACTTTTTCTGCTGAACGCAGCCTTTGTTTCATTCTTGACCTTCTATCGTGAAAAATCGGAGGTTCACGTTGAAATAAGGATTTTACAAGGGATATAAATATCAAAGGATAAAAATAAGAAGGGAAATGTTTGAAATTAGAGAAATTTTCTATTATGGAGGAGGTACAAATTATACAGTATAAATATATTAGATTACAATGTCTATAACAGAACGCGTAGCGTTTACTTTCGATTATATTTTGTTTTATAAATAATAAATATATAACAAATGCCGACACAAAATGCTTTACACAAGATTTTAGATTATAGAGAGAAAAAGCTTTGTATCTCTTAAAGAAAAGTATCATGAATTCATAAAAATGATACCTGAGTCAAATCGCTATATTTATTATTACGTCATGCATACACGTAGTTCGTAGTAATATATCACGAAAAATACTTTTATCAGCATAAAATTCCCATTCTACTGAAATTCGAAATGTCATTTTTATTTAGAAATTAACTTTACTTCGAATTTCAAGGTATTTGCAATACAAGATTAAGAATCTTCATGAATATATTCAGGAAGAGAGTTGAATGTTCAAACTTCCTCCCCGAAATTTTTTATTTATTTTTTCATTATTCATTATAAAATACAACTTTAATACTCTTGACTGTAAATAAATTTTTTTGTTATCACATAAAATATTATTTTCTATCCGTTGATGTAATAAATAATTTCTGGAATTTCCGTTAGTTACAGCTTTGATGGTATCCGAGACATGAGAAAAATGTTGTAAAACATTTAAAAAGACAATTCATTAACGCAAAAAATTGTTGTTTGTGTATTAATAGAATAGATAAAACCTTTCTCCGAAAAGAAAAGATCCCCGTGAGAATATCACGTATGAGATAGATTAGTCCTTTCCGTGCGTCGAGGGCTCGCCTTTTCGGCTTACGAATTGACGCACGGCTCGATCGAGCGCCGTGGGATACCGTTCTCGGAATTGCGGATTGATTTGCGACGTCAGAAGCGCGAACAAATATGTTTATCAGCAACGGACAATAAAAAAAGGAAGGATCGGCGGTGACTTGTGGTTACGTAAACGGCCAGCCCCGCGCGCGCGCGCGCGCGCGCTCGCTCGCTCGCTACATTGTTCTATGCAACGGGCGAATCTACCTTCCCACCTGCATACGTCGCGACGCGATCCTCGAGGGATATATATCTTATCTCCGACGTCACCTGCCAATCGCTAATTACTTTTTATGTGTCAATAAGCCAACGACCCTGTCGTGCGCGCGCGCGATATTTTGCAACTACCGTGTGCATATTTCTCGTGACGTCTACTTTGCGTCGTTTGCGACGCGTGGGCGCCTATATTTGCTAAGGGAACGATCGATATGGTTACGTAAATATGCCGCGCTGACCGATGCCGAGCCTACGTCCTTCCGAATCCGTCGTCGTCGTCGTCGTCGTCGTCGCAGAACATTCGGAAAGATCGTGAAAACCGGGGAAACGGGGAGAAGGAAAGATAAGGGCTGTTCATTACGAAAGGGAAACGCAGTAATGACGACCGCTTCATTCTGGAGTTCCGACCGATAAACGCCAGGCTTTAACTGATGGATGCACAATGTTGCGCGAGTTTCCCGAGGTGATTATTTATATTCTTCTCTTTTTTTTTTCTTTTACGAGAAATAACGCCTCGGAAATAATGAGACATCTGGACCCGGCCAAGTTTCGCGAGGATATAAGATAACGTGGAGCTTTTAATAAAGTGTGCAGGACCCATTCGGGACCGGATGCGCACGTACTGCCATATCGTATCATTAAAATGCCGTACGTGCGATTGGATTAATGTTTATGGATCTCGCGTGCATGTCGATCGGATTCTCGCGTGCATACACTTCATAAAGACGCGACCAAGACGCGCGGGAGATCGCGCGACTACGCCGCGAACGCGAGAAACCGGAGTGTACGTTCGCTCGCTTCTAGTCCCACCCCCCCTCCCCCTCGTCCTCTTCCCCCTTTGCGTCTGTTTCTCGCAATTCATCAACGACGGCAACGAGCACGAGCGGACGCGAGTGACGAGAGATACTCATCGGAAATTTGTCGAGGAACTGATAATGAGAGTTCCGCAATACCGTTGTAGCGGAAAAAAATGCGTCATTATGTTACGCGAAACGAGCATGTGGGTATCATATACGTGACGATCCAAGGGCGTTTTATATTAGATACAATCGCTTTATCGTCCTTTCGCGTAATCGGCGATTATAGCCGTCGTCCCGAAGTGACACCAAAAATAGCGTCCTCCCGTACGAGCGAGGGCGGGGCGGCGCGGCGCGGCCATTAGGCCGATGAGTATAGATCGGTGGCGCGGATCGTAAGTTTATAATGCACGTATCGGTTGGCGATCGCATTAGCTAACGATCGTCGAAACGTCGTCGTAAACGGACGGACGGAGGCCGGCCGGCATCGACCGTGAGATACGGAAAGGGATACGAGTGGAATCGTGTGCACGAGGAATCGCGTTAAAGCACGCATGTCGTTCTCTTCACGCGTGTCTTTACCGTCGAGGCCATCCAAGGTTAATTCGCCCGGGGACGCCGCGGGGAGAGGCCGATCTCGTTCGATTCTCCTCGGTGGATTCGGCGAGCGGATCCGCGAGAGTCACTTCTCCGCCGCGCGTTCCGCCGTTCCGTTCGCCATGGCCATCGGTGGACGACAGCGTTGTTACCTGGCTAATCGCGACGGCGGCAGGAGGCTGTTCTGCTCGTGCACCTGCAGCTGCGCTACCTCGTCCAGTCCCGAGATCGACGAGCAGCCGGACGGATTTTGTGAGTGCCGACGGACGGACGGACGGACGGATGGACGGATCTCGCGTCTCGCCTCGCAAAGGCGGCCGTGTAAAACGATCCCCGGCAACGACTGTGAACGACGCGAGCTGCGTTGCTGCCATCTCTCCTCGTTATTTCTTCTTCCGGCTCGCGTTGCTCATTAGTTTACTCGGTGGTGTCCTGAATAGCGTAACTGGTTGCGAGATCCGAATAAATTTCTACCTTCTCTTCTCTTCTTTCTTTTTTTTCTTTCTTTTTTTTCTTTCTTTTTTTTTTGTTTTTGTCATCGAGAGGCTCAATTGGATCGCGAACTTGTGACGCGCAGCGCCGGTAACAATTATCAATTTGTCAAACGAACAACGCGCGCTCGCGCGCGCGACACCTGCGATTCAATGTCGCCGCGCGGACGGCCGCGTCGCTTTATCATTCGCGCGACAGCGAAACCGAATACCGGGCGTCGTATTGCCTCGCGTTGTACTCGCTTTAATGAACCATCGATAATGGTTTTCCCTCCTTCCCCTCCCGCTCTCCTCCCATCGCCCCCGCCTTTTCGAGAGACAGCGATGTTCCCGTTCTTGTGATTCTAGCACCGCTTGTCGAATCCACGTTCTCGAGATATTGCGTTATAGGACGATAGGATCTTTCCGCCTCCTCCCCGTCCACTCGTGGACGTTCTTAATTCTTGATTAATTGCGAGACCGCACAACTGCGGGAAAAAAAAAAAAATACCATCGACCGACGCGTCCGCACGTCACATCTGATGACCGACGCAAATGAGCGATGCAACGCGTTGTCACTTCCGTCCGTTTGTTTTCGCCGCCTGTCGTCGCGTTTCAAAAGCGTGACTCTCACGCGCGAGCGGCGTGAGAAAGAGGGGGAAAAAAATAAAAATAAAAAAAAAAGAAGAAAAAGAAGAAGAAGACTGAAAACACAAAGCTCTCGGCCTGAACAGTTTGTCGATTGGTTTGCAGGTTCGCGGAACGCAGTCAAGCTGGCTGCCTCCGGCGGTAACCCCGCCGCTGCCGTCGCCGCATCCGCGCATCCTCCCGTGCTTTGGAGCTCCCGCAGGAAGCCGGGTAAGTCCTCTCATCCGTTTGACACTTGCTCCGGGCGATTTTCGACCAATGTTGACCCCCTCCGGGGACGGGGGGGGGGAGGAATGGGGCGCGACACACAACGGGAGATAAAAGCGGATTGGAATTTCGATTGGTTCTCCGATAAGCTGTTTCCTTTTGCGCGTTACACAATTCACCTTCCACGCGGAATAGATTTACGAGTCGCGAGACATGAATGCCGCTTTTGGAACGCTTCTTCCAGTCCGCGTCGTTTATTGTCATAAACTGATCCATTCTTGTTGAAAGTGAATTAACGTGCCGCGGATGTATCTTCCTTCTCTCACTGTACGATCTTTATATTCTCAGAACAGAACAGCAGTAGATCGTGGATTATGGAATTAACCTGGAGGTCAATTTCAGTGCGACGGACTAATTCGATACTAGCATGCTCGTTTGACCCAGGCTCATTGACCCGGCACGCCTAATCCTCTTTCTCCCTTTCCTTCTCTCCGATGAACAGATTTCGCGTTCTGTTTACGCTTCTAAAAAAAATCGTGTTTGCCTATAGGATGACGGATATATTCTGCTACACAAAGAAATTCACTATATTTAGAATAAATGACTATAACTTAATTCAATTTTAGCGCTTTATTTTAACAATAGTAAACGTTCAATGCAATTATTTTTCAAAAATTTTTTTTCAAAATTATATCGTCTCTCCTTTGTTTTTATTACCTGTTTGACACTTGTGGCGTTTGATCCAAAATTTTTTGTATAACGACTTTACATTACTTTATAAATAGATTGGTCTTTGATAGGAAATGAATATATCTAAAGACTTAAAACTCAACAGTCGCGAATAATCGTTTTAAATCATACACAGCACGAGACATGGTACGTGTCACGTGCCAAGATTATAAAACAAGCTTCAGATGCTAATAGATGATAAAAACAAAAGACGACAATTGAAAATAATCGCATCAAATGCTTGTTGTTGACAAATGAAGAAACTAAATCGTCGAATTCAAATTATATTTGTTCATTCTAAACACGCTGAGATTCCTTCGTGCACCGGAATATATTACTCCGTAATTACTGCATTTTAATTGTCTCAATTTTACATTAATTTTATCCGCGTTTCATTCCACTTTTGACTAAGTGCTGACCTCGAGCGGGTAACCAGGCCCGTCCTACGATTATTCTCGCTGTTAGCTGGTAACGCGTTTCAGCGCGCGGAGCGGAAAGTACTCGAACGGATACATCAATTAGGATGCGGCTAATTTACGAAGGTTACGGTCTTCCGCTCTCGCGAACGTACGAGTTCTCGGCCGAGAAGTCTCGCGTCTTCGGCTGAAAATGGTAGACGGAGGAATCGCTTAGGGGAGATCACAGAGCCCGGCCACGATGGGCGCGGGCAGGCCTCATTGTCATTGTCATTGGAATTGACGGGCGTGTCAATGCCGAGGAGAGCATCACGGCGTCGATATTGCGACAAACGCGTGGCGTCTAGATCGGTCAAGGTGACGATGGCGTCTACGATATGTCATCGATCCTGCACACCTTATTTCCGAATTACGTATCGATGTAGAAGAAACCCTCTTTTCGTTTAGGAGAACGCGTTTCAACGAGCGATTTGTGATGAATAAAGAAAAAAAAAAATATGTAGACACGAATGGCGGAAGAAGAACCGATTAGAACCTGAGCAGAATTTTAATTATATTAGGGTAACGGGATCTTATGAATGCCAGGTGTTTTTTTTTTTGTTTTTTGTTTTTTTTTTCCGTCTCACGATACATCTAAGATTTTCTTTGACGACTCGCGATTAAGTCGCTAAGAATAAAATAACATCTCATTATCCTAATTAGAATTGCAATTTTCACAGTTCAGTTCACAGATCAGTTGTCGGAAATACATTCCGAGACTTAAGTAGAAAAAAATAGAATAGTTGCATTTATAATTCATTTATATCACGGATATGAAGGAAATTCCCCGAGTGAGCGATTACAGAGTTGCGTGAGCGATTGTTGCTCTCGCGAGGTAAACATCGCAAAACGTATCGTCCGCGAAGAGAAATCCGTCCGTTTCGTGAGCTGCGCAGCCGACTGCCGTGGCAATTCCGTTACAACAACGAGGCGCGAAGAAACGCGTTGGATCGATCCGAAAAAGATGATCGGTTAAAACGTTACCGCTCTGCGAGTTGGCCTCGCGTTAAAACCGCTTATAGCTAATCGCAATCGCACGCTGGAACTGCAATGTGAAAAAAAAAAAAGAAAGAAAGAAAAAACAAGAAGCATGTAAATCCTTCTGCCACGTTGTACATTGAAGTAAATCCTCCGCGTGTTACCGCACTCGATAGGCATTGAGCGGTAATAATCCCTCTCGCTCTTTTCAGTGGCGCTTCATTAATAAATGAACGTATAATTCAACCTACGCGCGCTGTAATTTTCCAGCAGACGCGCGGTTGCTCAAGTTGATCAAGATCTACAACTATCCATTAATTCGCGGGAACCCGGGAGGTATCCCCGGCGCGCACTTTGTAAAATCTACGTCGAGGTGACGGCACGCGATCTATTCCGAACGTTCGAAAGAAGAGGAAAAAGGAAAAGAGGAAATTCGTCTCGTTCTGATTTTTCGCTTCTGACGTGCGAGAAAGGGCGGCTTGGCGCGCACGCGCGCGCGCGCGCGCGCGCGCGAGAAAGAGAGAGGAAAAAGGAGAAGGAAGGAAAGATTCTCGTGGTTCGTCGCCGTGTTTAACGCTGACGCTACGAACTCTAGGCTGTTATCTCGATATACCGTGGCGATACCACGAACGCTACCTCATCAGTTGCATAATCCGACGGAGACGCCTCGGCGTGTACGTGCGTGCGTCGATACGGCACGGCGCACAATACACGCGGTGCGCTCACGTGTTTATCGCTTCCATATTACGCGCGTCAGTATTACGATTTTTTTTTTTTTTTTCATTCCATGCACCGTAATGTTAGGAGAAAAACAAAAAAAAAACGAGTGTGACTAGTGGAAATGTACGAGGAATAGGCGCATGGAAATCGCGCGATACGCGCGCGTGGGAAATCGAAAGCGTCTACTCTCTTTGAGAATTCTCTTTCTCTCCTCGTATCAAAAGCCACTGAAATCGCGCCGAAATCCAAGGCGGAATTTCATTTTTATGCTATCGTACACAAAAGGATATTCGACGAGCCGGTATTCACGCCTGTATAAAAAAAAATGTATATTAAAATACGTGCATATATCAAAATACGTGTGTGGCGTGCAGAATTATAAATGGAATTCTATCCTGAAATTTAACTTGGATTATACCATCTCCATAGAGAGTTGCTTTAAGAAAGAGAAGTGTGTGTGTGTGTGTGTGTGTGTGTGGTGTGTGTGTGTGTGTGTGTGTGTGTGTGTGTGTGTGTGTGTGTGTGTGTGTGTGTGTGTGTGTAATCTCTCCTTTCATTTTGTTCCATTTTTCGCACGACGGTGGCGCATATTACCTTGTTTTTTTTTTTCACTAGACTTGAGCAATTTACAAATTTTAAGCCTCTTGACCGTTCGGCAGTGTCATAGAGAGAAAACTAATTTGTTCCGACGTCGAATGCGGGGGAAAAAAGCGGAACGATTTTTCGACTCCTGACGTCGCGATCCGCCGACCGGGAGTTCTATAAAAAGATAAAAATGGAAGGTAATCGCGTGGAACACATTATTCGACGACGTTTACCGATATCTCAAATAAATCTGTCCGTATGTATGTAAGTCTGTCCACCTTTGTGATAGAGCGCGGGCGAGCAGAATGACTATTCGGTCTGGTGACAAGGTCTGGCCGTACGCTTCTTTTTAAACTCCTCTACTCCCTCATTTCTCCTCTCTTTCTTTTGCTTTCTGCGTTCTTCCCTCTCCTTCCGTCTGGTGACGCGTGCACGGGTACACGCATTCGTACACGCGCATATAGTTATCGCACGAATGTGACGATGCAAGCGTATTATGTATAATGAAGCGAGATAAAAGGGGGTATTTATCTCTTTGGGCTTGACTCGCGATCGACAAAACTTTTTCCTATCACGGGCGGGAAGGGGAGGAGACGACTTCACTTGCGCGTGTAGCCGAGTATCGCGCGTATAATTTTCATTCGTCATTCGTGTCATGTTATACATACGGCGATGCGTTTCGTATTTCCCTGAGATAAGTTCGGAGAGGAATCGTCTCTCTCGCCCCCGTCTTGATTTTGGTTACGGTTCCCCGATAATTTGATTTGCTCTGAAAATAGAGGCGCACAGAGCGACGTTAGAAACTTTGTCTCCCTCTCTTCCGCTCTCCTCCTCTTCTCTGTCTCTTTCTCTTCCCCCTTCCTCTCTCTCTTTTCCCCTTCTCTTCTCACTTCGTTCACATTGCGCCGTACCACACCACACCGCACCGCACCCGCACCGCACCGCACCGCATTGCTCCGCACCGCACCGCACCGCACCGCACTGCACTGCACCGCACCGCACCGCACCGCACCGCACCGCACCGCACCGCACCGCACTCCGACTCGACCGAACTCAAGTCGACTGTACTCGACCCGACTCTTAACAGTCGCAACTAAACTCGCGCGCGGTGCAGCACGCGCGTCCTCGGAATCGGCATCGCGCGAACCTCTCGCAAACCGGGAGCGGAGTGGATTTGCGCGTCGTCATCGCTGATACGCGCAGAAGAAAGAGAGATCCCGTCCTCCGGAGCCGTAGCTTTTCTGAAAGAGACATGCATTTGCGCGCGGACGGAGCACCAGGACCGTAAAACGTGCGGCTTTTCTCGACGTGTGAGAGCGCCTAAATTTGGAAGATAGTAGTCGAGTCTCTCTCTTTGCGAGATCCACGCGATTCGATTAGACATCGATACGCGATACGTAGATACGAGATAGATCGGTATCTCTACGCACCTAAGACTCTCGTGAGACTTAGTAAGTCGCGAATTTCGCCGTCGCCGATTTATGATCTTTCTCCACGCGCGTCCGTCCACGGGCGCGCGGTTTACAAAAGGGATAAAAGACCGTTGCGAAAGGTGGATGGCTCGTAACGGATCGCGGTGTTGCCTCCTTGGTTTTTCCGTGTCGCAGGCAAGTCACGTAACTCGCTCGAGAACGCGATAAAGCCGAGCGAGCCACCCGCGGGCGAGCGCAATCCGCTTCCGGAGGAGAGTGAGGCACACGAGCGAATTTTGTCGGGAATTTGAATTTAATTGACGAGGATCGTTTTTCCCTCGGGTAATCCCGAGCTCTCGGCTCGCCATCTCGCGCGCCCGCACTTACCTCGAGTGGCTCAGTCAGGGCCACGTGGGCCGCGGCCCTCAAATTTGTATGCCTACCTTCTTACTCGGGAGGAGGCCGTGCAACGCGGGAGACGTGTTATTACACGAACGAGTTCATTCATCGTGCGGATTCCAGCTCGCCGGAAGTGACGAGGAACAACGACTTCCCCGCTGTGGTAGTGACGGTGACGGTGCGGCGGTGATAGTAGTAGTGGTGGTGGTGGTGGTGGTGGTGGTGGTAGTGGTAGTGCGCGCATACACACGGACACGCATAATAAGTCGAGTACTGCATATCGTGCATATGCGGCACGCACACGCATGCACGTAACACGCGCACACGCGCGCGCCTGCTGACCTAGAGGAAGCGAAAGGAGAGAAGGAAGGAGAGGATGTCGACTCGCCGCCGGGCGACCGCGACCGCGTCGTGCGGCGAGATGCAGCGTCCTGTTGTCGGTCGACGGCCAGTGGCTCTTTGAAGGTTTCGCCTTATCGACGATGGACTGGAGCGGTCGGGCGGATCGCGCGAGACAACGAGAGGTCGTACTCTGTGTGTCGTTATTGTTTCCTCGTCGGGGCGATCTCGCGCCGCGCGCTCGTCGGCCTGACTATGCAGCTGAAGAAAGCGATGCTTAAGATATTCGATCAATGTAAGTTTCGCGCGCGTCTCTACGCGCTATTAATAACAATACTAATTTTTCCTCCCTCCTCTCTCTCTCTCTTTCTCTCTCTCTCTCTTCTTTCTTCTCTCTTCTCTCGAACTTCTCTCCTTATTTCTCCGGTCGCGACAAAATAGCGATGAGAGAGTTGTGCGCCAAGCCGCTCGCCGCTCCGAAACCCCCCCCTACGTGCGTGCATACGTGCGTGCGTGCGTGCGTGCGTGCGTGCGTGCGTGCGTGCGTGCGTGCGTGCGTGCGTGCGTGATGAACGGCGAGCGGTTTAAAGCTGAGACGCGCGCGTTTCACGTTCATCTGTATGCGCAACACGGACGGGGGCGATGCGTGTGCATTACGCGGCAACGTGACTCCCTCGTGCGCAGCATGGGCCCCCATTAGAGACCCCCGGGTCGTAATAGCGTAATAACGGCAGGGTGCAGGTCGGATTGTAACTGCGAGACATCGCGGAAAACCTGCGATCCTACCACGGGATCGTGGTAGCGCGATTACTCCAGGGAGAGGGGGGGGGGATCCGCGAACGAATCGCGCGAGAACAGTTGATCGTTGCACGTGTGTATGTGATTTTTCGAACGTCATTCGAATTCAACAGGGAGATCTGAAAAGGGAATTTTGAAGAGACACGTATGAACCGTCGAAATGATACCTCCCACATATCTACGCGCAGCGATACGCGACGCGCCGCTCGTCGCTTGGGGCTTGCGAGAGGCTGTTTTCGTTTCCCGTTATCACTCGAACGACGATTCGGCGATATCTTTTTAAACGTAAACGTAGCCATGCCACGACGTGCTACGTGTGCGCATATATACACACACATATATATATATATATATATATATATATATATACATATATATTTATGTATTTATCTATATCTATATATATCTATATATATCTAAATATATATATATATATATATATATAGATGATGATGATGATGATGATGATGATGATGATGATGATGATGATGATGATGATGATGATGATGATGATGATGATGATGATGATGATGATGATGATGATGATGATGATGATGATGATGATGATGATGATGATGATGATGATGATAATGATAATGATAATGATAATGATGACGACGATGATGATGATATATGTATACATGTATATGCGTTCGCACGAAGCTTGAGAGCGAACTCCTCGCGATCGTCATCAGGCCTAAAATAAAAGTTGGCGATCGAGGAAAAGCCGAGACACGCGCACGCCACGGAAAATCAACGTGGCTGTATTTAAATGAATTCCGAGAGGAACGAACAGCTCGTGGACGATCGTACGCGCTCGCTGTCTATCTCGTTGTTGATTTACACGATGCTAATGTCACGATAAGATTCTCAGTTAATGATAAGCCTTATCACGGGCGAGAGCTACAACCTTTGAATTTAAAACGAAATTTTCATCATGCACTTAACTCGTTCTCCCTCTCATCAACGCGATATATCACCTTTTTATCGATGAAACTGTTTATTTACGCGTTTGACAGATAATTGTATTGACAACTCTCGTTATCCCCGCCCCCTCCCTCACCTCCATCGAAAATAAAATGACAACAATGGTTAAATCGTATTATTAGTGACCGAAAGCTTATTGCATCATATATATTTTTTTGTCGGAGAAAGAAGACGATGAATAAAAGATGGATAAGATGAATTTTAATGAATTTCGTAGAGGCGAGTTTTTAAACATAAGAAAGACTAAAATTGAATGAAATTTAGAGTCGTTATTTATTAGATCCTCTACAATATCCTTTCGAGTGCTAAATACATTAAGATAACATGCAATCAGGAATAGCCTTTTGCAATCGACGGTTCTTCGAGGAAAAGCTATCAACATTACATTGATATTCTGAAAGTGGAGTGCTAACTTTACAAAGGTGAAAGTCAATCAGGCTGAAACGTGCTCATCGAAAACTTTGTCGATTTTGTAATTCTGAAACACGCTCGACTCAATCTCGTGAGAGTTTCGCACGATCTAACCGTTTCTATGAACAAAATAACGTCTGGAAAACGAATAAAACGTGTACGGAAGGATTTTACGTGTCTACGTTCTCTCTCTCTCTCTCTCTCTCTCTCTCTCTCTCTCTTTCTTTCTCTCTCTCTTTTTCTGTCTCCTTTTTTTATTATCAAATCAGTGATATGCCGATCGTGAGAGAGCCAAATGTGTTCTTCGTGGCACACTATACCGGTTGCAGTAGCCGAGACGAATACGCGATGGCGCGTATTTGCATTGGCCAAGGTAACTGCCGCTATTTCGTTGCGTAACTTGGCAGATTACGAGAAACGACAGGTTCCTTGCGGTGACGCAATTTTATGCGATTTCGTCCTCGATCGACGAACGACTCTTGCTCTTTGTCCCTCGATCCGGACGAGCCTCGCCTAGGGATAATCGAGCGTTCTATCTCGCTCTCGATCTCAATTTTCTCTCCCGCACCGCAGCTTTGCTAATACGGAGATGACTATTTTATGTATGATCGAACATCATGTGCGATGGAAGAGTCGAGAGAAAGCAAAGAGAAGCTGTAACATACTCAGGCACTCGAGTTGAGATACGCTCGTGCTTTATGCGCACGTTTACGACCTGCAGGACGATGCAAAACGTGTCTGTCTGTGCGTGCGTGCGTGCGTGCGTGCGTGCGTGCGTGCGTGCGTGCGTGCGTGCGTGCGTGCGTGCGTGCGTGCGTGCGTGCGTGCGTGCGTGCGTGCGTGCGTGCGTGCGTGCGTGCACGTACACCCGAGTTGGCGGCAGGGTTTAATATAGCCGTGTGTCGCGCTGCCTCACGACGCCTAGCGTTCACCTCGCAGGCCGAAAGTGGAGCCCGACGAGACCGAGAGTTCTTCCTCCTCTTCTCGGAAGCAAGAGTCAGTCGTGAAAAATGGTGGTACACGCCGCGTCAGCAACCGGACTTCGAGTTTCCTCGCTCAGCGTCTCTCGAATGCGAGAGATATGTCAGCTCGTTAAACGATCCATTGCTCTTGGCGCGCATTTGTTTACGTTTCCTCGCTTTGATTAAACGTGTTCGTGTTATCCGATGGCTCTGATTATTTGCACGAAACCCCGTAAGATTAGCGCTTCCCCGCTTTCCAATCTCGTTGCTGAATGAATCCTTCCTCAAACACACACATCTCGAGAGATTTGGGAATTTCGGCCCGAGAGAAACGGAATCCGATATCGATTACGTTTTGAAATTCTGAAAATAGAACCGGCCAACCGGCGCACATGGCGGAGAGGACGATCCTCGATATCGAATTCGAAGGAGATCCTCGAGTGCGATTTAAGGCGGGAGCGAACGGTTCGAACGAAAAATTCCATCGCGCGGTCGAGCTTTGTGAGGTCAGTGTGTTTTCGCATATCTTTGAATCTTATTACATCTAGAGTGTCCGGTTGCGAGGCAATAATCGTGAAATGGAAGCGTGTCGTCCGCGTGATACGTTTTCAGAAATCGAAGAACGTGGGTAGGTCTCACGATTGGTAACCGCCTACGTAGTCGGTAGCTATACGGTTACATTCGCGACGACCGCTAATCTGACGGCTATTAACGATCACATATAACAACAGAGAGAGAGAGAGAGAGAGAGAGAGAGAGAGAGAGAGAGAGAGAGAGAGAGAGAGAACAAAGAAAAAAAGAGACGCGGTCGACGGAAGCACGAACGAAACGAGAGACAACGCCGAACAGGCGAGATACTATGAATCGACTTATTTTTCTCATGCGGATCTGGAGGGAAAAAAGAAAAAGAACAGTAGCATTGAACTTGACGGTGGCGCTGGCCAAGTGCGCGGGCTTGGCGGGTGAAGGGACGAGGGGGAAACGTACGCGCGCGCGCGCGCGCACTCGAGAGTCTGATGCTGTCAGAAAACGAAGAACCGGCGACCGGTCCGAGAGCAGGTTTCAGCGGCCTCTCTCGCCGCATACATTCGAACGCGAACGCGAATACGAGGGTTGCGGGAGGGGAATCCCGGTGGAACGTAGAGGGATCGACGCCCCGCCGAAAGACGATAAATCCTTTTTTCACCTCGCCGTCCTTCCACCTTTCTTTCGGGTCCTTCGACCTTGCCTCGATCGCGACCGAGTACGCGGTCCCGAGTCGCTTCCGCTTTCCGGGAAACTGGTCTGTCCGATGTCGTTTACGTCATCAGCTTCGGAAAGAGAGAATTGGTATCCGAATACGGGATACCTCTGCCAAGTTTCTCTCTCTCTCTCTCTCTCTCTCTCTCTCTCTCTCTCTCTTTCTCTCAAAGAGTGGGAGGAATTAAAGCGGTCGATTTGTGCACGAGTGGCAGAAGGAATCTCTTTCGACGTCACTGTCAGTTTTCAGTTTCCTCGATCTCTCCGCGCGTAATTCTCGAGATTTGTGATTCCCGGAAGGCGACCTGACGGCGGCCTTCCATTTTCCAAAAATGATACGTAGAGAGATGATTGCGGTTACCGCTACGTCACCTCTCGCCGCCGCAGAATGTGTCATATCCAGATCCCAACGCGACAAAGCGCCATTTCCGGAGCTTGGAAAACTGGTTCAAGGTGATACCAGTCGAGAAATTTCTCGAAAAATTGTATTCATGGAGAGAGAGACGGAGTCGACCTAATCTCGGGAGACGATAATCGATCGAGATTTATTTCAGACCGAGATCAATTTATATAAACGTATGTTTCCCCTTTTCTCATGGAGAAGATAAAAATCTCTTAATTCCGATTAGCGGCGCCTAATGGGTGACACGCGTTACGTTCGCGGTATGTGGGAGAATTCATATGCGTGTGACGGAGAACGATCGGGCCGGTCGCGACTGGCCGAGCAAGACAGGCAAGATCGGTGGCGAGCAGATAGGTCAGCTTGGCGCCATGGGGCCGAGTCGAGGCGCGTGAAGGCCGGTCGATCGGTCGGCCGGTCGGTTGGTCGGTCGGTTTCTCGGCTTTCCGAGGCGCTATCATGCCGCTCGCTACAATCGTGCGAATCGCCGGCGTTGCGCCGCGACACACATCGCGCGCCTTTTGTAACCTCGCCTTTCGCACAGGCGTTCCGTCACAGGCGAGATCGCGTCGTTCGTGTACTCGAGATGAGAGGGAGGAAAAAGACGATCATTTCGAGGAAGAAGCGAGGAGGAGAAGCGACTCTGTTCACCTGTGAACACCGTTTCGGTTTCTATCGCGAGTCGACCGATGGCTTGGCGACGGTCCGGAGTCTGTGTGAAACCAAAGTGAGAAGGTTGAAAATGGTGCGCTCGGCCCGCGACGAAACGGTTAAAAAAAATGCGCGATCGATCACGAGGAGAGAGAAAAGTGTGTATTCACGTTGAAACAGCCGTGTCGACGAGCGGCTCGGGCGGCCTAGAGGTCGTCATCTCGAAATCGCTCCGGGCCTCTCCTAAAAAGCGGCGGTCGGCGGAGAGCGGAGGAATCGAAAATCTCAAGCTCTCGAAAATCTCAAATCCTGGTATTAAACGATACCAGAGAGAGCGTTCCGCGAATACGGCAAAGGCGGTGAGACGTCGTTATCGTGGAACGGGTTTGCCGCATAGATAATTTAATCGAATTTTACGACGCGTTACGATTATCAGCCGGACTGTAGTTCAACTGTAGTAAGCTTTAGTTCCAGTTGTTTGGCTACCACTATCTTCGTAATAACGATTATCGTGTCCCGTCTGTCGTCACACCGGCGACCGGCGAAAGCGATGACGCTCGCGGTGGGACTCGTTAAACGTAGAATATATTCATCGCGATTGCGTCCGCATAATCGACCGTCTGACAAAGAAGCGTAACGAAAAACGAACGCTCGCGCCGCATACATGGAAATACGGAAGTTGGGCAAAATCTCGTGATAATACGCTTCGTTTCCTTCCAATTGCGGTCGCTTCATAATTTGTCCGTTTGTTTTCCTTACGGGCGCAGACGCGACATATACAAAGTGTTCTCCGCGTTGCGAATTTTTCGTGGAATTTTAAATACCATTTCTCTTTACGAAGATTTATAAAATCCAAATAATAGTAATTTTATTTATTTATTTATTTTAAATAAACGATCGCGAAACTGAAAGGTTTTTTGAAAACTCAGAGGAACAAATAGACAAAATCATACTTTTTTTTAATTAATCTCAAATAAAGTTTGCCAAGGACATTAATGTGAAATATACAAAGATACTTGATTGCGGAAGCTGCGATGAAACGATGATACTCCACGGTATCTTCGTTACGGGAAAATCGATCAGAAAGTCCGGACATCTGCAGGCGGTGCACTTCCACAAAAGACACTCTGTATAACGAGTTTTCGATGCACGCCACGCTCATACCGTTCGTCCACGCAATCGGTAACTTAAACGGACTATCGATATTCAGTGGGTGGTCTAAGAATCAAAGAGTTTAAATTTGCCAGAGCGACATCAAAGAAGAGAGAGAGTGAGTGAGAGGGGAAGGGGAGGGGAACGGAGGAAGGAAGCATAAAGGAACGTTCGGACATTGGCCCACCCACGTGCCACCACATTATTTTTCTACGTATCGTAAAGCATCGTTAATCGCGCACAGTTTGGATTTCCGGTTTATTCTGTTAAAGGCTAAGTACAATAACGTTATAGCGGAATTACGTAACGCGTTTGTAGCCTTACAATGAGACGTTTCTGCAGCGTTCTCGCGAGACCCCTCTGTCCTCCCGTATGAAAATTAAGCTTTAGGGAAAAAGGTAAAGTGAAATGGAAAAGTATTAAGTACCCACGACTACTACCTAAGGGAAAAGATAACGATTCCCCGCTATTGGGCTATTCAGCGCGGAATGAAGTTTTCAGTCAGGAGAGCCGTCGCTTCCTCGACGGGTTACATCACCGGTTACAGAACACCCCGTCCATTCCTGCTGTGTATAGGCGAAAAAGCTAATATTCCGCGTGATTACTCTGCCGTAGCCGGTTATCGTGGCGACATCCGTGCGTATTGTACATCAGCCCGCAGTTCATAATCGACGGAGCAATTCGAATGAGCAGGACCGATGCGACGTGCGACAACTCATCCGTGAAGAGAGAGAGAGAGAGAGAGAGAGAGAGAGAGAGAGAGAGAGAGAGAGAGAGAGAGAACACGGACGGGCGTCTCGTAGGAAATTTACCCGGTAATCCGTGTCGTGTTTTTCCACGGATTTCGTTTAGTCGCTCGGTTATTCCTGTAGCGAGCTCTCTAGATTTCGAGTTCCTACGGAAAGTTCCATTCCGGAAAGAGAATTTCGCGGCCGCATTAAGACAAGATGATTGAAAAATAAATATCTCGCGAAAGACCTCGTACATCGGCTCTTATACGTCAGGATATCTCTCCGTAAAGTGTAATTTACTTTTCGGTCACTTCACCCTAATGCTTTTTTAATGGCACGTAGAATGATGAAAGAAGCGGATCTATCTCTCTGGAAAGCGTCGTACGTTTTTCATCGAGAGGAGATCGTCGACGATTTTAAAAAAATCCCGAAAATCGTAATCTCGAGAGAGAGAGACCATTATCGACGATAAGATTTGTCTCCTTACGGAACAAATAATTTCTTCGTGGCATCCATTTTCATCGAAAACAGCAGGAAATGCTTGGGTTAAGAGGGGCCGTAAATCAAGTTACTTAATCGACGAGCAGCGGGAAAATCCCAGGGACAATTTTCCCCTAACGGGCCGTTATACGATATCGTAAAATTCACGCGCGAGAGTTGGGAAATAAAGGATGATACGAAATCTCCCTTGCGAGATGAATCACAGAGATCGAAGCCGCTGCGGGGACGAACGAACGCGAACGAGCACGCGCACCTCTTGCCTTTGACGAGAGATGAAATGTTTGCCGTAAATTTTGGTCTATTTGTATTCGCGACATCCTCCAGATTCGGGGCGGATCTTCCGTTCGTTCGTAACTCGGGTATCATTCGTCCTCGTTGCTTGGTCCATTTGCGCGATGGAACGCTCCTCGAACGGCGGTTTGTTCGCCGTTACCTTTGCGCGAAGCCGTGGCGAACGGGGCGGGGCGGGGCGGGGAGATGCGGGGTGGCGGTGACGTTACGCGGTTTTCCTTTGATGTGCAATATCCGCTCCGACATGCTCGACCGTCGTGCATGCTCGTGGGATCGCTACGTGAAAGATCACGAGCAAATAGTCCGTGATCTCACGTATTTTTTCCCACTGGGACATCTCTATTTTTTTTATAAAATGAGTTCACTGTTATCTGTACCTAAAGTTTGATATCAGATTTCGATACCAGATTTTTATTGCGCGTAAATTGACAAACCTTTTATCGCAATCAGATTTGGCGATATTTCTCGATAGGATGCTCGTAGTCTAGAAAGATTTCCAAGAAAGAGACAGATTTCCGAGAAAAGATTATATCTATGAGAACTTGAATATGTTCACTCCATATCTCTCTCTCTCTCTCTTTCTGGATTCTTATCTTCGCGTATGATCGTTACAGAATTCTCTGAAACGGGCACCGTATCAGGTACGCCGAAATTCTAAAAGCGGAGCACTAGATTTGCAGGCAGATTGTGCTCATCAAATTGAAACAGAATATCATGATTATGCATTAGCGATTGTTTTCTGTTTATCACAAATCCATTATTATTCATTTCTACCAGCGCTTAATAATTTTTCTCTTTAATATTAATAAGTTCTCACTTTTCTTTAATATGTTTTGTAATATGTTAATATGTTTTCTTTAATATGTATGAATTTTCCTTTAATAAGTTCTATTTCCAAGAATTGGAAAAGATAAAAAGCGAATTAAATCGAGAATAAAATATCGTTCATTTTTATCGGTGTCTGTTAATTTTAATCTAGATTAATTTTAGATTTAATTTTAGGATAACCATTTATTTCTAGTTTTTAAACCGGGATTAAAGTTAATGTACATAAAAATAGATATATGTCTTATCCACATTCCTCGTCTGTTTCTCATATGCAAACAAATATATTATTATATTATATATTATTATATTATTACATATAATATATATTATTTATATACACAAAGGGAAAACAAACGGCTTCGCGACAAGTCGTTAAAATCAATCGGTAAAAATTCAAGTTTTAAGTTGACCTGTTAAAAGACAATAATATCGTAATTGTGAAGATCGTGAAATTTAAAAAGTATTGTAAAAGCTCGAGTTTCTTCGATAGTCGTGCGCGCGAATCGTTTGGAATCGTTTGAGAGGCGTTGATTACCTAACTCGATCGCTCTCGAACATTTAC